>NC_133527.1:187580867-187883897 GCF_048544455.1 Silene latifolia | reverse complement strand
CAAATTTTATTGCTCTGCCTCTTCTAGGTATACTCTGTGAGAGCTGTTAGTGAAAAGAGCTAACTAATAACTTACCTACTGTAGCACTTACGATCTTGTTTTTCCCTGTAGCAAAATCAATATGAAAGTTCAACGCATCAAAAAGCTCTTGCAGATGCCACCCAAATGTATGAGAAACAAATATCAGCATTCATTGAGCAATTGAAGGATGAACGGGCTCGCTCAGAAGGAATTGAAAGTCAATTGAAGCATTTGAAAGCACTCCTCAGTGAGAAAGAGAGTTCAATGAAGGTCAGCTGTTTTGTCTGTATACTGTGTGGGTTAATTACCAAGATTTTCAGCTCTCAATTGTATACCATGAGGGCTGTTTGCTCCAGCTATTCTAGTTTGATATAACGTGTCCCTTCATTCTTTAAGCTTATCTCTGGAAAATATATATTAACTTGTGCATAATGAGTGAGGTCTAATTTTGGGCTTTATTCGTAGTAGCAATGTCAAGCAGAAAGTTCTAGATATCATCAAGAGCTCCTTGAATTCAAGCAAAAACATGACAAGAAAGTTGCACAGCTAACCAAGCAATTAGACGACATGCTCCTGCGCTGTGAACATGCTGAAAAACAAGTAGATTCATTAAGAAAGCTATCATGTGACCAGAGTTCTGATCAGAAGTTGCTCTCTGAGACGATCCAGCTTTATGAGGAGAAAATTGCTGTCATGAACAAGCAACTTCAAGACAAGCATGAAAGTGGTGAAAGTCTATTGGAAGAAATTGAATTGTTAAAGAAAGCTCTTAGAGAAGAGAAGAAAAGTCAGGTAAATTTTTTTTATCTATGAAAGTTTAATTAGAGGTATGCCTCAATGGTTTCTTTTCTCTTCAGTCCACCCTTCAAAGTAAATTTTGAAACTACTATTTTCATTAAAGCTGTCAGGACTATTCCACTATTGTTGTAGGAAGATTACTTTGTCCTAGTTTTGCCAAACTACCAGTGGGGATTTTTCATCTAATTAGACTTATGAGGGATGCAGCCTCATCTAAGAGGCTTTCTGATAGTAGCTGTTCCTCGTCATGTTTCTTAGGCTCCCTAAGACTTTCCAGGACTTCTTGTCCTGGCTGTAATCTTTGCTTATTTTGCTTTTATATTAATTTATATTCTTGTAAATTTACCATGGATCTTATTTAGTAGGAAAGATTTAATAAAATGAAAGTGAGCGTGCAGTGTATAAGGCATGTTGTGGATTTGAAATAATACTACCGTTCTGATTAAATGACTTGGCCATAATAAGGATGGCTCCTGTAAAGGTTAATTATACTGTTACAAGATATATTTATATTTACATGATCTTTTTATGCAGAGTCAGGAGAAGAGTAACGTCTCTGATCTGATGAAACGATTAGAAGAAAAAGCTCAGTCCCATCAAGCGGCTGTTGCTGAAGTTGAGTCTCTGAAAGCAGAAAATTCAAACCTGGTTTTTGAGAAGGTATTTTGATTCCCTAATTTGATTTACATTTTTTTTGTAGTAAAGTTGATAAGGAGTTTCTAATAAGCAATTTTATGTTAAAAGGAAAAGTTCACTGGTGAACTTGATGCGTTGAAAGAGAAATTATTGGCTGAAGAGAAGCAAAGGTTGACACTAGAAGATGAATTAGTCAAATTAAAAAAGCGATCACCTGAGAATAGTGATGATGTTGAGGTAATGGAAGTTACTTAACCCAAGTAACTGAGATGTACCACCCAATGTACCCATCATATGCCCCATATGAAATTGATTGTAAAAGCTCCAAATTTTTGCTGTATTACAGGACAAGAAACCCCATGTCAAACAGCACATGAGAGAGTCATCATCGTTCCGATCTGCCATGGGTTTAAGTCGATCTTTTTCTGGTCAGAAGGCAACTATTGCCAAAATATGCGAGGAAGGAAAGATATTGTTTGGCCTTTATTATCTTTAGTTCTTTTCTCCAACGTTCAAAATACTCGTTTATGTCTTTATTCAATCTCATTGATCCTGATTATGGTGTTCTGCCTTTCACCAGTTGGGCTTGAAAAAATACTAAAGCTGTTGTCATCAGAAGATATTGAAGTCCAAATGCATGCACTAAAGGTCGTAGCTAATCTTGCTGCTGAAGGTAATTACTTCTATCATCGTTATTATACTCCATTTGTCCCAGTCTCGTATTTAAGTTTTCCCTTTTTAGGTGTTTTTGTCAATTCCTTATGTTTCTATTCTTGGGTGACTGATCTGAAATTACTTAATTACCCTCCAAATTTTTTATTTTATGCTTATTTGTCAGGCGGGTCCATTCTTATTTGTATGTGTAAGTTGCTTTTGCCATTTAAATGTTACAAAAGTCCATCTTTTTTGTAAAAAGCGAACGTAAAATTCACGTGGGCCAAGCAGTTATTAGTTATGCCTCACTGTCTTTTGCATGTCATGTTGGTCTTCAAAAATTTTCTAAAAGAATTCAAATCTCAGATAGAGTGCTTTCATTTTGTTGGCTTTTGATCGGACCTATGTTGTCGAATGACGGAATCAGGCTATATAGATTGCCCTGTGTACTGCTAGTCTCAAAGGAGACAGTTAGGGGCTTAGGGCGAAGGAAAAGAACTTCGACTTCTGTTTTTTATTTTCATGGGAAACACTCTTGGGGTAGTGTTGCTTTATGGAAAATATCTTCTTGAATCTTGATGGCAGTGTAACACTATTACTATGTCGAAGTGTATTGTAACAATGAAGGAACTCAAGAAAGTAGGTCATTCTGTCATCTTTATGAGCTCTTTGCTAATCAGATCTGTTAAGGTTGTTACCGCAATGCAATCAAAGTTGATTGTAGAATTCAATTCACTTTGGGGTTGATGGGGGAGAGGCTCCAATAAAGTGAATGATGTTCTTTCTTGGATAGTTTGACAAAAAGTCTAGTGCTAATGTCATTTCCTGATAGTAATTCCACCTTGTTAGCTGTATTAAAATGACCAAAAGTTTGACATCAAAGGGGTGGCTCTCATATACAAACAAAATGTTGGAACTACGCCTTCTAGCTATCATGACTACTTTATCCATGAAAGAGGAATCAATTATCAGGAGGAATGGAGCACTTAAAACGTAGAAGTAATTTCATAAATTGATTCTTATCATTTCAAGTACACTAGTCTGCCAATGAAACCATCTTCCTACTAAAGTAATGCAGAACTTTTTCCACCCTTCGCAATGGCCTGACCCAAGTGCAAAAGACCAAGTGATTATCAGTGGATTCTTTGTCCTCACAACAGGACTCAAGGACCACCAACTAGCCAATTAGATGTTTCTCCTTTTAAAACATATCTTCTATTGATGTTGCAATGTTAAACTTTTTGTTTCAAGTGAGATAGAAAATATTAAAGGTAAGGTATGTTTGACAGTTGATGTCTCTATCAAGGGAATACATACATTTTACCTCTGAAAATTTTTATAAATATTGTGTCCTTCACCAAAAATTTTCATGTCCTGTTTCAGATATTAATCAGGAGAAGATTGTGAATGATGGTGGTTTAGATGCTCTCCTAATGCTTTTGAGGACATCACAGAATACCACTATTCTTAGAGTGGCTTCTGGAGCTGTCGCGAATTTGGCGATGAACGGTAAACTCATGCACCTTTTGCTCTATTTGAAGACGAAGTTTTTTTTATTCATCTTAGTTAGCATTCGTTTTGTGCCTTGGCTTTTTTTCTCCTAAATGTTAATGGTTTATAAGCCGTACACATTTACCATCATAATCAACCAATTTTTAAAGCATTCTGGTTTTAGTCTTCGGTCTTTTCAACTCATTTTTTTCTTTATTTTTAGTTCATATTTCTAATATAATTGTAGATGTTCATGATAATCCAGAAAATTCAGCCTTTTCAGAAAAGTTAATGAATGTTTAATCCATACCAGGATTTCATTTAGTTGAAGGATAGTAGAAACATGATTATTTGAGGACAGTAATGAGTAAACAATAGAAAAAAGGTTAAATGATATGGCCTCAGTTAACGATTTTTGAGTACTTTAGTCAATCTGTTAGAGTTAGATGGCTAGAAGATAGATAATAATATATGTTTGCTATTGAGTTTGTGATTAATATTGCTAGTGGTATTTTCACACAACACCAAATTCTCCAATTGGTTGAGCTACAATTATGAGTGGAATATAAATGTAAATTCAGATACAATCAACTTGAATAGTGAGGGATACTAGAAAGTAGCTACAAGTGGACATGAGATTTTCATTGTAGATGTAAGCACACTATTTTGTCTGGAGCCACTAATGCATTGTTTGGGTACATAAGTAGGAGGGAAGGGGAGGGGATGGATAGGAGGGTAAGGGAGGGAGGGGAATGTAGGGGAAGTGGAGCATAGTGTTTTCCTTCCAAATCTTTTTATGTTGGGAGGAATTTTAACTTGGCTTGTAGGAGGGAGAATAGGTCCTTACTCGGTGGCCTCCACCTCCATCCAAACAAAGGGTAAAAGAGGAGAGAGGTCGACAAAAGCTTATAATTTCCCTCTATAACTCAGTGTTCATAGTGAATTGTTGTTGGGGCATTAATTCTTCATTTGGTCATGATTGTTGAATGTAGTAATGGTCATAGCGGGTCTAAAAGCAGATATTGTAGTTTAATCACAGCCACTGCCTTGGTTTTTGGCAAGATTTCCGGTTGTGTTTTATACTTCTAGATATCATCGACAAGAAGTATCCCGGACTTAGTTTGGCTCCTCAGATGTATGTGGGTTTACTACTTCTCAAATAACACCCAGCAACTCGGGTTGAGCTTCAAACATGTGGAAGTGAACACAATTGACAATCACTGCTAGTTGTTTTCCTTCTTGCGACCTATCCTGGCTAGATGTTTGTGTCGGCCTTGTCAATAGTTTGTACTCCGTATTTAATTAGCTTAAGACTTTCAACTTACAAATTTTGGTATCTCATTTTCTACGCAGAGACTAATCAAGGCATGATAATGAGCAAGGGAGGTGCACAGCTTTTATCAGAGACAACCTTGAAAACAGATGATCCTCAAACTCTTAGGATGGTTGCTGGAGCTATTGCAAATTTGTGCGGAAATGGTAAACAAACCTGAATATAATTTCTTGAACACGCAATGGAGAGAGAGTCAGCACACACCATTTTCTGAAAATATAATGTTTCTACACGTTGCTTTTTAGATTTTAGATGGGAGTGTCTTTTGTTAATTTATATATTGGTGAATATTAATTATGTGAATCCCTTGTTTAATGGCAAGTTATGTTGATGTGCTCATATTATGGGTTCATTCCAGTTTCATTACACTCAGCACTCCAACAGGATGGTGGCATCAAGGCACTCGTGGGCATGACTGGATCTGCAAACGCTGATGTGATAGCGCAGGTGGCAAGAGGGTTGGCGAACTTTGCCAAATGTGAAACCCGAGAGGTCATTCAAGGTTTGTTTAAACTACCATTTGTATTCAAGAATGACATCGCCTTTGATAGTGATTACTACATATTTAAAAAGTCACCTTCAACAGGTCATAAGAATGGCCGTTCACTTCTTATGGAAGACGGTGCACTTACATGGTTGATAGTCAACTCTAAAACTACTTCAGAATCAACCAGACGACATATTGAGCTCGCTCTTTGCCATTTGGCACAAAATGGTAAGTATGCTAACTGTATTAGTCATCTAAACATCCTTTTTTCAACTTGTTCGCTATTCTTGAGTTTGCTTTATTATCGGTTGCCGAGTACTATGTTATATGATTACTCGTATTGTTATGACTTGTGGATTTGAACCCCACCCTAATATCAAATACAAGGATAGATTTTGGATTGAACCGAAAAATCTTGTAGGACCATCTCAGTTTATGGCACTATTATATGGTTTAGATAATGACGGAATAAACGGAGTTACACTTAAACCTGATTGTAGGCGGTGGCCGGTGGGATAATGTTGTTGTATTGTCTTAGTTTTTGGCCAAAGTGAAACATGAGTAAAAACTTAATTTTGCAATAAATGATGTGCGAATTTAGTCTGAAACAATCCAGTAGTCAGTGGCGGAGCCAGGATCTAAATGTACCTTGGGCTAGATTTCAACACTATAAATTTTGATAATTTTTTCCATGAACCGATATTTCTAATTAAAGGGGAAAAATCATATGTTTGGAATTCTAAGGACTAATTCGAATATTTCTAGTGATAAAAAGGCATTATCTACTTGCAAGAATCTACTACTTCAATTCGGTTGATCAATTTATATATGCTATAAATAATAAAAAATTGACTTGTTAATTAAGTTGGTAAATTTGAATTTTCACACACAAATACCAGTAGGTGGATTATACATCTCATGTATTACCACCAATTCAATAGTTTCTGAGCATTACAATAAAAATTTTGAGTTTTGTTTTAAAAATGATGAGTTTTACTATAAAGTTTCTGAGTTTATTCTCTTAAAAATTAAGCTCTAAAAAATTACAATAAAACTCAAAAACATTACATATAAATTTAGTAAAATTTGAGTTTTAAAGGAAAAAAAAATTAAAATCTAACTTATAAATTTTAATAAGCTCAAAAAAATATATATATACTCAAAAACAAATAAAATTTGAGGTAATAAACTCAAAAAATATACATATATATGCTCAAAAAAAAAAATAAAATTGGAGGTTGTATGTTCCTTTTTCTCCACAAATACAAGATGAGATCATCTTAACTTTAACTAGATACGTTCTACAGCTACAAATTAAGTACTCCCTCCATTATTTTATATATGGCACTCTCACATTACGAGGCAGTCACTTCTCTCTTCAATATCTCTCAAAATATATGAGCTAATAATATGAAATATATACTCTTATGAAAGCAAATTTCATGACGAATCTAACGATATGATTTTTATAATTTTTTATAAAGTATTTTTTCATAAAAATCAAAGTCAAAGGCTTACCTCATAAAACGAAAACGTCATATATAAAATAATGGAGGGAGTAAAATGCTTCTCAAATTTTATAAAAAGAAATTCTCTTGAAAATAACATACTTCTATCAGTTTTATTAACTTTACATCTATTTATTAGTCTATAGTACAATAAATTTTAATTTTAATAGTACCGTATTTTTCATGTAAATTGCAATAATACTATTGAGTAATGGATCATATAAATGCTAACTTCATTCTAGTCCGTAATAAATGTGTGCTTTTTACTAGTTGGTCATTACTGTCTACTCACGAATAAATTCAATGAACCTATAACATGCACAAGTTTACACATTAAATGCAAATATGCAATACAAAAAATAAAATAAAAAGCTAGTGAGGTTCGAACCCCTGCCTATTAGTTATCAACTGCATTAATTGCCCAGCTTTTACCATCTCTGCCACCATGATACCATGGAAACATAAGAAACTAATAATTATTTGTCCTAAATTAATGTAGGGCTATAGCCCATATAGCCCACTTAGTAGATCCGCCCCTGCCAGTAGTATGGAAGAATGTTATTATACAATGTAGGGAAAATGCTGCTTCACTAGAGTCTGATTGGTGATTATCACGCTCTCACTCCCAATTTTTACATTCTAATTGAGATTGTAAATATTGTATCCTGCGATGTTCTCTAAATGCGAAATGAATTTTTTTGTTGCAGAGGATAACACACAAGATTTCATATCAACGGGTGGATTGAGAGAAGTTATGCGAATTTCATCTGAATCTGCTAGAGAAGATATCCGCAACCTTGCTAAAAAGACCTTGAAACTGAATCCAACGTTTCATGCACAGTTGCGAGCAGATAGATAACATTAGTATTAATTATCAGGGATATAATTTAACATGCAGGTACTTCTCATCGCCTCGCACACAGAGCAGAAGTATCGCAGAATGCTCTTAAGCAAATTGTTTGAGACTTTCGAGTGTATATTCCTATCATGTATGTAGGTTTAAGCATGTAAGGTAATCCTAGGAGACATGATAAGTAGGAGCTCGATGTTACTGTGGTGTATATGCTAGGTTTGCCGACTTATTTGTTTATGATCGTCCACTTCCATCTGTTTCACCATCTTTTAATCCAGAAAATGTAAACAGAAAATCACATAGCTGAATTTCTATCTATACTATAAACAGATTTACTTGCACAATTTTTACAAACGTAATGACTGGTGAAAATTTGTAGACAATACTCTAATACAAGTTAAATGTTAAAATAATAAAAGTTAAATGTTAAAATGTCGACCCTCTATCTATCCACTCGCTCTTCCTCGTTTTCTTTTTTATGTATTATTATGACATTCACCGAACTTTAGTTTTGTTGTCCTTAATGTAATTAAGTCGAGCAGTCTTCAATCTTCATGACCTAAATGTAATTAAGCCGAACAGTCTTCAAGAAAATGGTAATAGGCAGAATATTATTCATGTCCTAGATGTAGATTTAACCAGCGACGTTAAGAGTAGTAAAGTAGGATTGGATATATTTACGATGATGTAGAAGTGATCAAATGCTTGCTTGTGCCAAACGAGCCAGCTCACATTAAAGAACCATGAACAGGTAGTTTTGGACGAGTTAAGAACGATTGTACATACGATTTTGCAATATATACATACTAGGCAATGCCTTTTTTTTTTTTTTTGCTTTGCTTTGTCATGCTTAGTTTCAATGGTAAACATGATCATGTTTTCTACAAGCCCTATACCAAATGGCGAACTGTTCAAACAAGGCGACAATGATTCACCAAATCCAGAAGGAAAATCAATCAAAGAATTAGCAATACAATGCCGCTACTGAACATCTAAAGTAAAATCGTTTCTCAGATTCTCAATGAGGCTTGCAACCTAATACTCCGTGTATCTGATATTCAAGAAGTGCAAACACATCACTTCCGATGCCTTCGTTTGGCTTCAGCTCTCTGCCTCTTCTCATCATCCCATTCGCGCTCATATATTCTGGAAAACACTGATCAAGGATAGACCATATTTGAATATAATATTCTACTACCAATAAACACAAAACAGGCAAATAAAATACGTCAAATATGAAAATTGTACGGTTTTAGACGAGTAAGACATCCATAATAAGTATACTTGTTTCAAGAATCAAGATAATAATGCTATAGTGGGACAAGTGAGAAATATCTATGAGTTTAGCAAAAACAATTTAAAAAATACGGAAAAGTGGCAAGTGTTTCTGAAACAAGCAAAATAGTGAAAACTGAAAGGTATTTTTGAGACACAGCGTACTTCATAAACAGCTAACCTTAACATATAGCCAAACAAATAATCAGTGCACAGAAACTGCAGCAAGGTTTTCACATTTTCAAAGTACGCGTAAAGATGCAGCAAATATAATAAGTTTAAAGGATACGGTTCAATATCACGGCGTGCAATCTTGCCAGCTGGTTCTTTAACGTGCATCCTTATGCCAGGTTCCTCGAAGTAAGCTGGACGCTGCACAATTGAACTTTTTCTGTCTCCTCTTTCTCTGCCATCATAAGGTTGAGACATGCCAATGGGCAATGAAGATGGTGGAGCAACAGGGGAATGTTCTCCAGGTTCACCACCAGGAATATGTTCTCGTTTAAGTTTCCTCCTCTTTGAAGCAGCAGCTGAATCCATTTCCTCTTTCAAAAGAATTTCTCGATCCCTCTCCCGTTCACGTTCTTTCTCCCTTTCTCGGTCATCCACCTTATACAACAACAGCTAATAAGTTTTCACTGATATGTAAATGACATACTCGTGCGAAAATGCAACACACATGGCGTAGACTACAGATTAGCAGCACATGGCAGAAAAGGACATGCAAATCGTTGAAAAAGTTCAACATGCATCAACTACTACCACCAGACACTTGAGACCACAACACTGATGCATGAAGAGGTATCTGAATGTACACTATTATTGTCTTGGGAAAAATGGTTTTGTCAGCTGTCTACTACTACTCTTGATCTAGCTAGATTCTATTAGAAACGTAAGGTTTTCTATACAGACTGATTCATCCATCAGTAATCTAGCAAGTCCAAGAAAAAATGTATATCAGAAGAGAGGGGAGACAGAAGAACAATGAAGAGAGGCGTCATATGGCAAGTTTGAATCAGCAAAACTAGCCACCGAAGGCCGAGGACTGCAAAAAAGAAACTACAGATAGTATCAACCCAAAACCCAATATAAAGTTCAAGGAACTACAGTTGAGTTAACTTTCAGATATACCATCAATTTGCAAAAAACTCAGGATGGAGTATTGAACCGATGTATGGAGGGATCAGCCGTGCTTACTACACTATAAGACCATACAATAGCAATTTAGTGGCTTTACCAAGGTCCAAGAATTGCTCGTCACCAAGAGATTTGTAATCTGATCATTTCAATGGTTTTTTTACAGAAAGTCAGATTCAACCACCTATTGTCACTACCACAAAATAAGACGCGATAACATACCTTGATTATCAGAGTATCCCTCTCTTCCCGCTTTCTATCTCTAAGTTCCTCTTCTCTACGTCGCTTAGGATCATCTTGAACTGTTGACAAGCTTTCCTCTGACCGCCTACGTTCCTTCTCTTCTTGCATAGGAGAAAGCCTCTGAGTATGTCTACCAGTTCCAAATCTCCTGTCAAAATCATCATCTCGTCGACTGGCATTAACAGATTGTGGAACCACGTGAGGTGGTAAAGGTGGCGGCGGCGGCAAATTCTTAGAATGAAATCGATCTTCATTATGTGATTTATCACTAGACGCTTCATTGTAACGCAATTTAGCTCTCTCATCCTTGCCTCTATCATCCCTCGATTTCTCGTTTAGGCCATCGAAAGTCCGATCAGTTCTCCGTTCAGAAACCCTTTCAACTGAACGCTCTCTTCCATATCTCTCCATCGATCTCTCTCTCAGTTTAGCAGATGAAATATCGTCTACACGACTCCGCTCTGATCTTTCTCGATGTTCTCTATCATACTTATCAGTGCTTTTCTCCTTTGACCTATCGCTAAGCTTATCAGCGCCTCGGCCTAAAACTAGTTCATCTTCCCCCGACTTATCCAAATCTAATGGACCTAACTTGTCTGTTACTTTTTGGTCAATAATCCTCTCCCGATCAACTGTAACCTCCATATCTCTCATTTCAGAATCACCCTTACGCCGTTTATGCGACCTATCCTGGTCATCTGCAGGACTAGCTCTTTTCTGTTCTCTCGCAATAGGCTTGCCAGCAGCATCATACCTAGGAGAATGGACTGGGCGATGTGGGGCCCGATGGGGATCAGAATGATCAGCATCATCGTCCATCAATGACCCCCTCAAATCTGAGGACTTTGTGGGGCCACCATCGCCCCGTGTTTCATTGACTTCTAAATCTAATTTTCCATATGCACCCTCAGTTTTAGGTGCACCTGAAATGCCATTAATAGCAGAAGCGCTTACAATATTTGAGGGCCCTATTTGCCTACTTTCTGTAACATGAGTTATATAATCTCTCTCAACACCAGACGCACCACTTGCTCTACCAGCAGTTTTTGCTGATTTAGAGTCATCTTTAGGATCCGTTTTTTGAGGCCTTGAACCCGATCCAGGCAAGGCCCGTTTAGCCGCAGCTCTTAGCTGTACCAAAACAAAAGTAACTTTGAATAAAAATAAAAAGGAATCGGCTAACAGCATATCAAGCTCTGGATGGGCAAATAAGTGGAAACTACAAACTTCGATCAAAATAATACCAAGTATTACTCTTTATGTAGAAAGACTGATAGATATCAAAATCATTCTTCAACAATGAGAGTAGCAAACAAGGCTCAATTAAAGTATAAAACCATACATGAAACTAGATTCATGCCAGGAAATGAAACTACGTTCATGGCAGAAACGGAATGAATATATGCATTGTTAGACAAATTCTAAACATTTATTGAATCACATAGGAAGAATGTTATTGATACACGACCTCAACATGTACAAATGATTTCAAGGAATCGAGGATACAACATAAGTACATAACATTTCCATCAAAGGCATTAGAGGGTTCTTACAACAACAAACCCTTAAAACCCAAAATGTTTTAGGGTTGGCTGACATGAACCATCCTTTGTTTTTCCTTTTCATAGAAACTGAGATGCAAAAAATATCAATTAATAGAAACAATTAAGAAAATCTAAAACAAAGAATAATCATAAAACTGTGTTTAAAAAAGACTTTTCCATTTTGAATTTTCCAGTCGTCGAGACGACACCTTGACTATACTTCTATAAACGCATATATTAATAATTTTGGTCGTAAATAGTCCCTCCAAATTTAATTGTATGGTGGGGTAGTGTGTCGTGTTTGTGTGATCCAAATTTAATTGTATAGTGGGGTAGTGTGTTTTCTTAAATTGTGCTTAAGGGGAAAGGGGAAGTTTATTGAGAATTGGAGGGAGTATATATTTATGAAAGATTTTTCGATAACAAATGTAAATATTTTAGTTTCATGTAGTCGTTGATCAAAACATATTCATGGTCCAAATATTAAAACCTTGACTAAAAAGTCAAATGGGAAGGATCTTCACAGAGGGAGTGTAATTATAGGAATCTTACAACATGAAAAAAAAAAAACAAAAAAAAAATATGCCTATGATGGCGTACTATGGGTAGAAATGTAAATATTAAGATGAAATTAACTTTGCCATAAATTTAATGTTGTTCAAGCAAGCCACTTAATACAATTATACAAACAACATTGTTTTAGTAAGATCCTCTTCTAAATGAAACGCTGGATATTGACTTATATATTCTATAGGAGAAACAAGTCAGAACTATTACCTAATACCATTAACAAACAGATTCTCAGCGTGACGGAAGCATCAACTTCATATTTCACATATTTACTTACGTACAGATGTTCTAGGACAGTGGGATTACCTCAGTTTCAGATGCTCTTGCTGTTTGCTTCGCAATGTTATCATCCATTGTCTTACCAGAAATCTCCTCTACTAGTTTTTGGCTCTCCAACGACCTAGATATTCCTACTGATGTACCACTCGGCTGTGCTTCCGCCCCATTTGCACCTTTCAACTTACTAACACCTGGACCACTCTCTGGCCTCTCCGACCTTCCATCAACAGACTTCACTCGATTTGTTTGGTCTCTATGAGAATTCACAGAATCCAAAGCTTGAGCTTCACTGGCAACTCTTCCCGCAATGGGTTCAGTTAGAGATGCACCAATTCCTGAACCATTACTAGTTGACCTCAAAGCCACTGTCTGCGCAGGTTTTAGTTCAATATATCCCATCCCAAATTCATCTTCTGATACCCAGGAAGGCTGGCCAGATGAAAGAGGCAGTTAGGCATGAATTAACAAAAAGGACAATATGTAACATATCATATGGGTATGTACATGCATGCATGCTATTTCATAGGCATATATTGTGACCAAAATCTAAAAACAAATACAGCCGACACAAGTCATTAATGGTACATATATATTTTTCACCAAAATTCTTTAGCATTTGCCAATCCTAAATTATTTTCTAAAAGACAGCCCATCTTCTCTAAATCACATGTAACAGATAGTGTTTAAAATTCACCAAAATGATTGTTGAGTTTTATTCCTAACCATAAATGCACACCAGTAAGTGGTAAACATAGACTAAACTGACGAAATTACCACATGATAGTAAAATATAGACTTTGAGATCTATAGTAAAATAATAGTCCCTTCCAGCTGCAGATAAAACGTAGAAAAATATCATAAACACAACCAGTTTTGACTTAATTAGTTATTTTATACTTAAGTTACTCTTGTATTATGCATACCTGCTTGTCACGGATGGGGAATGAAACTATGACTGTATGAGAGAGCAAGTTTATGAAACAATGTGGTGTCACGACTAAATACAGCTCAAAGATAATGAGATCATGCTTCAAATTGACAAACATGCATGGAGATATTGGTCAATCTCCAATTTAGATTGATTACCAGTTGCTAAACAAATAGGTAAATGGATGATCCATATTTAAGTTTCTATGTTCGCCTAACCCTTTTCTTTAGGCGAATTATGGGAAGAGTCACATAGGAAAGGAGCAAGAAAGAACTATGGGAGGAGTCTAGGGGTTGGATTGGACGATGAGGGAAGGGGAGAAAGTAGAATGGTCAACTGACCACCTTTCTCAAAAAAGTGGTTGAATCTACCTCTTTATTAGGGGGAACTATTAACCTCACTCTTACAACTCTTAAGATGCAAACAAACAACAGCATTACCCCAGTGCCTCAAGGGATCCAGCAAACCATTCATACAATGCTTAAATACACTTACAAATATTCAAACAAGCTTTTGGGTGTGCCTATTTAGCCATCCAAATTCGCTTGAGACACAATCCAGAATAATTTTTTACACAAGTCCTATATATGTAAGGTTTTGTTAGACAGTCTAAAACTAGCCCTGTAAATGGAATTGATCAGATTTGTAGTTATGCTTATAAAATGATTTCCTGTCGTCAACATACAAACTACAATCTATGACTGAGAATTTACCTTTCTAGCAGCGAGTGCAGCTGCCACACCAGTAGCTAGAACCTTTAAATCTTCTCTTTCATCACCTTTGATCTTTGCAACCTGTCCATGTGACGTAATATCAGTGTCTGCCATGTGATTTTGATTGTACTTCGATGTGATTTAAATTTATTTGGCTACTCACTCGTTTCTCAATGTTAATCCCACTCTTTCTAGTAACAGGAAAAACACTTGATATTTTTGTTAGCAATATCAGACCATTACGAATTTCCATATATTCCACAGATTCCAAGCACTGTATCAGCAATCGTGTGATTCTTTGACTCCATTTCCAGTGCACCTAGAAAAAATTCAATGAGTATCTTTTACCGTAATGAAATCACAAGGAAATCTAGAGTACAATAACCTAAATGTTCACACATAAAATATGCACGATAGTATATACAGATACTGGTGAAACACTTTAAAACTTGTCTTAACGCATAACAGGGAAGCACAACAGAGTGCACATGCAGAAGCCAAAATAATAGCTGAAGTGGAACTCCCAAGTCAAACAAAAGAACTAGTGTCTATAGACAGCTGAAAAGAGGCACACAAAAAAGTATCAAGAGATATTTCCTCTCATTCGATAAATTACCGCACTTAATTTTGGCCAAATATTTAGCAGAGTATATGTATGTGCAATGGTTAACTAGGTAGCACCAAAACAGACACGGACACGGACATGTGATACGGCATCCCATGAAATTTAGGACACGGGACACGTTATTTAATTAAATTTAATAAAATATATATATTTTGTAGTTATAAACGTATGGTTTTATTTTTGTAAAAGTATTTTATATTAAATTGAAATAAGTGAAGGTAAAACTTGACTTTGACTATAACTCGTTCTCATTTCCCACCCAAATCCATTTTCTAATCAATCTCTTTCGACATCTCATTCCTCATCGAAAGAACATCATTCACCTCCAATTCAACTCATTTCCCCACTATAAAACAATGCACAATATTCAACTTAAATTCAACTTGATTCCGTTTCAAAGTGTGTCTAAAATGTGTTCAAATACCATGGACAAATGTCCGAGACGTGTCCAAATACCATGGACACATGACGGACACGTGCCCAAATAAATGAAGAAAGTTAGACATCGCTTAATAGGTTTTCGACACGTTTAGGCGTGTGTCCAACGAGTGTCGGTATCCGACACAGTGTCGGACACGGGACGGCTGGTTAGGAGGAGTATACGTGCTACCTAGATGGTTAAGGAGTGGGTAGAATAATTGAGTAACAATTTGAACTTTCTTCCTCCATCCCAGTTGCCAAACTGCCCCTCCCCTCGCACCACAATCTCTCCTCCTTTCAGCTCTCATCTTCACATATGGACAGTTCATAAAAGTACCCCTACAACCAGTTTCCTAATTACTGATCGGTGCTCCCACACTCCTACATAATTCAATAAAAAAGTACCTAAATCCCTTGGTTATTTTCTGAATCATTAAAGCATCAAGTTCGTGACAAACAGAACTATCAGTTGCTTAAAAAAGCACAGAGACAAAAAGAGGGCTAACACAAACGAGCTAGGCGTGAATGCAAAAAATATTGTGAGCACTAGACAATCAAAGTGAGTTACATCATCGATTCTATCACATAGAACACAGAATAATCAGGATTCAAGACTCATTGAGCCTCACCTTTATGAACTGGCCATATGTGACACGCTGACTATTTGGATATCTATAATAGACTGCAAACCCAGGCATGTTACCACATTCACGCTCGTAAATAGTCTCAGCACTCTGAAACAAATTATCAGTATCATTAGAAAAATTTACCAAGAACAAACAGATCTTCACTGCAAAAATAAATAAATAAATAAACAAAATTACCTTCCATTTGTAGGCCATTTCCAATGTCTCAAACAAGAACCTGCCTAGCCTACCAGCCTCATACTCAGTGCAGCAGCATATCATGGGGTGTAGAGTTTTGCATATTAAGACATCAATATGATTGACTGTGTTAAAATACGGAGTGCCCAATGAATGAAGAGTGTGGACAAACTTGGCACAGTAAATAGCATCAGGCATGCTGAATGTACAACGAGGAAAAATACAACGCTGCAGGAACTCCATGTTAATTTTCAATGTATCAGGACAAGAGCTCAACCAATTATCTTTTTCTCTAGCGAGTCTCCTGCGAACAGAAGCAACATGGTCCTCATGTTTCTGAAGCTCGCTCGTCAAACGATCCAAGGTTTCTTGAATTCTCTCCTTCTCTTTCTTCCTCTTAGCGATTGCGGAACTTGAATTATCAGACAGCTCATCTAACGCATGGAGAGCTGCATGCTGCTTGACAATTTCAGACTCATAGCGATTCCTTGGAACATAAAGATCATATAATGTCAGACCCCAGAAAGTGGCATATAGATCCGGGGAAAGGCTATTCCATGCTTTTGAGGGTAGCATAGTTCTGATTGTATTAAGAAGATCAGACCATCTGCACAATCAAAACACATATCAGCATATACCCAGAGCAATTAGCCACTCATGAGACCAACTTATTTAACTATAAACTCCACCAGTATATCAATTAAGGCATCGACTCACTAACTCAAAGAATGGCTACCCCATTTCAAAGTGTGAGTCTCACGAGTCACGAAGAGATATTATCTTAAGATCTTCTCATACGAGAATATGTACTAAGAAAGAGAAATAGTTGAGTTCAGTGGTGGCACGGACACGGCAATGATGCATATCCCACAATTACAATGTAAAACTACAGGTGCGAAAGAAAGAAAAAGAACTACCTCCCATGTTTTTTAGAGCCCACATCCAAAACCAATGAACCAGCACCAATTGGCTCTGCTTCTTTTGCCATTCCTTTATCAACACCACACATAGGCCATGAAACAGACCTGCTTTCACACTTAAAGAGCCTCATGACTGGCCGAAATATCAAGAATGCTACCTGTAGGGGCAGGGAAGTGAAACATTGCACACTTGTCAGGTTGAAAATAGGCAACACTGTCGTTCTATTACAAATTTGGGAATCAAGCCAACCTCGGGATCAAGGTGGTATTGATGGACAAGATCGCTAAGACTGGGTATTAGCTCTGCATATGCAGTTGCGGGGCTGACTGCGCTACAAAGGAATTCCACATACTGAAGAAGAATACCATGGCATCTGTCAAACTGTTCACACACCATTTTTATATAAGGTGCATCTGCATTGATAACAACCCTACAAAACAAAATAAGTTGGTGAAAAATAAATCCTAAAAAATTAAAAGGAAAAGTTATATTGAATCCATCCCAGACAGATTACATAAACTTAGACTAGGTTCCCCTCACAGATTTTCTCACAAATCTTAAATCATAATTGATATCCAGCATTTATTATGATGTGAATAAATACGAACAATACTAGAGTACTAATCTGACCAAAACTTAACAGCACCATTTATGTTTATGGCCTGCTAACATAACTTAATAGGGATAAGATGCATATAGGTTTTCAAAGTTCTACTGGCCCACAAACTACTAATAACTGTGATTAGGCAGAGCACGAAATGTTTAAAGTTGCAACTTTTACAAGAGGAGGACATCGGAGCGTGAAAGGAATCAAGTGCAAAATATTACATAGGTGAGAATATCTGAAACAGAAATGTCATAGTGACCAAAC
This sequence comes from Silene latifolia, assembly GCF_048544455.1. Lineage (NCBI taxonomy): Eukaryota > Viridiplantae > Streptophyta > Magnoliopsida > Caryophyllales > Caryophyllaceae > Silene > Silene latifolia. The sequence continues at coordinate 187,865,766 of NC_133527.1, read as the reverse complement.
CAAAAGCACACACTATAAATCATGCAATTAATTTAAAGAGAAGCAGCATATCTCACACTGAACGATATTGGGCAATAAGTAGCAAAAGAGGGATTGCCAGCTTTGGCTCTTCTTTGGGAAGCAGAGAGTCTCTCAGTCTATTTGTAGATTTAATTAATCCCTGCATATGTTATAGAATGTACACTCATTACAGATATAGCACAGAAGACCAACTGTAAAGATACTAATCCTGATTTGAATGAAATGCCCAACTATATCACGTTAGGAACAACTCTAGGAATACCAGGAGGGCACTGGCGGGTACTACAATCAAAAATGTGAGTGAATCTATTTACCAGCTCTAACATTAAAAATTTACAAGAAGAAGTTAAACAAGAAACGGTCAAAAATGAAATGAACAGCCGATTCACGAGTCACAACACAGACACTTTCATTTACATAATAATAATAGAAAACCCACGCATAAAAAAAATAGTAGAAAATCCCAAAATTTAGAAAGCAATGTGAGTGGCCCTTGTGACACAGAAGAAGACTAATCTGTTGGCTATAACAATTCAGTTAAATTTGTTATAAAAATTAACTAAGATGTATCCTAACTCCTAAGTAGTAAAAGATCTGCAAGTTACACATTAAATAAGTTCCTGGATCAAGCCAATCAACTTTTAATACTATTGTAACAAGTCAAAGCATACCAACAAACGTCAAAAACTTCTTCTCAACTAAACTACCTTGTTGTTTCGGCTAATGCCAAATGATGTAGCCAGAGACCGAAGAGTATCGCCCCCTGCCATGGAATCCAACTGATCCTCTGTCATATTTTCTGTATATTGAAAATTTGCCATCTGCTGTATCAACTCCTACAAGATGGAAATATGTAGGACTGAATATCCACAAAACTTATTAAAAATTCCTACAAGATGTAAATATCAACAACACACAGCTTATAACTTACAACAACCAACCAAACACATGCATCAACCATTAGTATCAGCAACACTACAACAGCGGCAATATTATCCAGTATCTTTTTTGAAAACACACAACTATTGTTTCTTGATTACCCACCCATATTGATAATTATAATCACATCGACTGACATCCACATCAGAATAAAAGATGCATAAATAGTTTACGAACCAATATCCTTTGTTCCAACGCATACCAAAGTCACATTGTAGTGACTTGGCTAAACTCCGCAAAAAATTACCCTTCAACATTCGAAGAGTAAGGTATAGTATAATCGACCTAATTAACACTGTCCGTGGGGAAATATTAACTCATAATTTCAATTGTAAGTATATCATATATGGAGCCAAAACGCGATAGAGAGTCATTATTTTCAAGAAAACAGCAAGGAAGCTATGCATGTGCAAACTTCTATCAGTATAAGTGGTTGCTTGTAACCAAAATTACACCATAAAATGGTAGTACTTTCTCCATTCATTCCATTTCTATACGTTTGTTCAAAATATGTGAGAACTTTAAACCATATGAAGAAAAAAAAGATCTAAAGGAGAATAAGTTATCAAGTTCACTGACATGAAATGTAATCATTAAAGTACATACCTAGTCAGCAAAAGATGTACTAAATCAAGTTATGTAGTCATTCACACTACCAGAATGATTTAACATCAGACCAATTAAGAAGGAATTGATTGACTATAAAAGTTACCTGCAGCAGAATAAGTTCTGTTCCTTGACCCCTTTTCAAGTTGTTTATAAGATACTGAAAAAGACCCCTTAGCTCCATTGACGGGTACTTCTTGCACCTAAAAAAAAACACAATGGCTTTATGACTAAATGGAAAACATGACCAAGGAATGAGGTAACTTGCCACAGTCAAATGTATGACTGGCAGACTGGTAAAAAAAAAAAATAAAAGGAGAGGCAAAGAGAAAATTTGATAATTTAAACCAAAGGTTGTAAGACTTCAAAAGCCAAATAAATTGATAGTGAACACACAAACCACTATACAACATGACACTTAATGGTATATATCTACGCCAGTTCAGGTTGATGCAATATATAAACTCCACATAAAAATTAATTTCTCATTAAAATACAGCGGTTGAATTAATAATCACTTACAATAATGAAAGACCAAAACATCAATTTCAGTTGATGATAAACTAGTACTTCATAAATATTGCCCAGATATTCAGCCAGAAAGATTATGGAGGAGGGACTACAGCCGCATATCACCCAACGGTCATGTCTGAAGAATTTCCCAAAAGTATACAATTGTCCACAATTCACCAATCCACTTGCTCCACCAAAAAAGAAATACCTCAAAAAAAGACAATTTGATGTAGGCAGCAAAGGTGAATCTGACATAGCATCGTCCTAAAAATTTACAGGTATCAGGGAAAAATGACACCTGAAAATCTTTAGTTTTTACGGTTCTCCAATTCCAATGGGACCAACTCTTTATTGTTCCTATGCATTTGGATATAATGTATGGGTTACAACATACAAATGGCTCCCTTAGTGACAACTATTTGATGCAACAAAAATTGGTCCAATTTAATATAAAGCTTCTTGATTATTGGGAAAGGCTGTGATCATCCAACCCTCGCGATTATTACAGGGGAAAGGCTGTATAGTTTGACCCTCTCTTTACCGTACTTAGAGCGAGAGCCTCTTCAGAGGGACCGAGAAAATGATAATGAGATGAGATCCAAAGTCACAAATTCTCTTCAATCAAACAAGTTACCACAGCATCTGCTGATTCAGAAAGACACCTCATTAAGGTGCCTTTAATATCTTCCCCTCACATTAAAGAAGTCCAAGAGCAGAGCTTTATGTTTATTGTAAACTTCAGAAACTCGTATATCTCTTTAAAACATAAAGCTTGGGAAAACCCTTGGGACTTTCTGTTAGTCAGCGCAGCAAAGGTACAAAAGCTACAAATGTGATCAAAATATCTAGTAGATCCACTAAGACATGAAGACACTGCTCACCAAAAACGCAAGATAAACCACTTCAAAGGAAGTAAGACCTCCATCTGCACTTCCTCCTTGCTGAATACTCCCTTCATTCAGTTGGAATAATTACATTTGCAAGTGGCACAAAATTTTTGTAGTGGAAAGTAGGATGGGTGAAAATGGCGCCTTATTTTGAAGTAGGTAGATGAGTAAATACTGTGAAACTCACTTTCTTTTGTAAGTGTTCTTTGTTCTTTTTTTAAGCGAGTTTCTATCCCCACGAAAGGAAATGCAGTGAATTGGTTTGAGCGAACTAATAAGGAAAATTTGGAGAATCCAGCCAAATGGAGAGCTTGAACTCAAGTCCAAAGATTTCTCATGATACCAAAATAAGAACCACAGAGGACAAAAGATCCCAAAATACAAGACTTATAATCTTCATAACGCAACTACCAGTTTCATTAATAACTCTCACCCATAACCATGCACAATATAACGTCAGATAATACACAGACATGGCCCATCAACAGAACAAACCCCATTAAGAAAGCTAGTCTTTTTACCACAAAGGATTCAGGTAATGACTAACATCAAAATCCAAAGAAAATTGCATCACCACTAGGAGACAGTAGTCCATCAACCAACATAAGAAAGCTCTTCAGAAATTTATGCACCGACTCGCTACATAACACCAGAGAAGAGAAGACTTTAGTTCTGTCAGCCAATTATCATGTCTCCACATCAAGCATATGATTAAAGCATTTTGGGGAATCATAACTACCAAAACAACCAACCTGAGGTCTAAGAAGATATCTCATCGCCCAAAATTTTCCTACATCAATTGAAACCGTCAACCAACCAATAACCAGTGAACATGTTTTGGTACCACGAACCATGACGGGCAAACCTTTCAAACCATGGACAATCTTAATAAAACCTTAGAAAGGTTATCACTTATCAGCATACATACTAAGTTCGAACCAGGACATGCATGCTGCCAACTGATATAACTCCCACCATTATTGCCATTGCTGCCTAAAGCACAACTTACAAAAACCAAATCTACTCCACCGGCGTCAAACTTCATCCATTTTACAGAACTAAGGACTAGGAAGATTTGATATATCAAAATATCATCCCCAGGTGTTTCACAAAAATAGTGCAACAGAGTATTTCCCCTTTATCACATAGAGAACAGAAGAAGACCACACTTCTGCCGACCGCCAACGGACATCTACAACCTTGACAAGTAATTCAAACATCGCTAAAAAAGAAATTCATCTTCCATAACATGGCAAATCAAGTCTAGTTAACAAGACACAATAAAGAGATCAACAAAATAACTCATTGTTCTAAAGGGCTTTTCTCTGTAACTGTAACTGGACAAGGAGGACATTCGGTCAACAATTGCATTTGGCTGCTGCTACTTACAAAAGAAAAGGTGCTGAAAGTCCAATCTAATTAACCAGATTGCACCAAACAAGCAAATATGTATGTCAAACAGGCACAGAAACCATCATGAAATAGCATTTTTTTAATCCATCGATGCAACAAATCCAACAACATTACCCCAATACCTCAAAGGTATCCCCCATTTGGTGAGATGAGGAGGTAACATGTCCCACACAAACATTACTCCAGTATAAAAAAATGAAGATTATGTCGAGAGTTGCACTGACCAACCACTATTTCACAATATAGAAAGTGCTAAAAGTTTAGTGAGTCAACAAGCATCATATCCATACGAAAAAGAAAAGAACCTATGGCTTTACCAAAAATGACAAAAACAAAAACAATATAAGTTCAAGAAAGTCAAAAACATATTTACGGACTTGAAAGGAAATAGGCCAGAGATTACTGATAAAGCATACATACAAATGTCCCCAAAATGAGGCCAAATATTGAAGCCAATCTGACAAGTTAAGCCCATCATCTTTTAGCTTTGAACGACCTGTATGTGACAACCGCTCTATCACTACATATTCCAGAACATCATACTCCATCTGCAAAAGAAGAACCAAAAACAAAAATTGAGTATACATAATATCATATGACACACGATACAACTCACATCTTTACAGTAAAGATCAAAATTGACTTGCATGAGTATGATAATGGAGCAGATTGACAACTTATTCCTTGAACAAAGAAAACGTTTGAGTAAACCCATTTTAAAAAAAAAAAAAAAAATATATTGAAAATTACTACCTTATTAAACCTTAATCTAATTAACTGCCTTTTAAAACAGTTATGATAGAAACTTCGTGAATTTCTATCAGAACAATTCAAAATAGCCTAAATATGCAATTAACTCTCACCGAAAATCAAATTGTTAGCAAGTTTCTGTCAAAACTATTCTAGAAGGCGAAAGAAGTACTGTCTACTTGGAAAAGAAGAATGAAAAAAGTTAGGTTGCCAAAGTTTGGAAGATGGTTCATTTGACTATTTGGTGGTGTACATGGATTAAATAACAGGAACCGTCATATTGTTGCCTCTTCATATCAAGAATTCAGTTCATCATTTGAAGCTATTATATATTTGGATCATATGCTTAATTCAAATCAAAACTTGACTTTCCTATTTTTTTAATAGAGAAAATTATGCATGATAATTGGATAGCGTAATTATCCACTACTTGTCACCCCCAACGTGTCTTTGTGGAAAGGAGCCACCTCTATGATATCTTTTGTACACGGATATCACTCTCTGTGTCCCTTAATCAATATTATTAAAAAAAATATATTCTAAAAGGTAGCAGGTTCAAAAACAAAATTAAAGGTAGTAACTTTCGGGAAAAAAAATCACTCTAAGGTGTCGTTTGGTTGCCCCGCTAAAAATGGGTGAATTGTAAATCCCCATGAATTGGAAAAAATGGGGTTGTTTGGTTGCTCAAAATCACATGATTTTGGTTTTCCCATGAATTGTAAACTCCTCCATAATGGAGGAGTTTAATTACATAGGCCCCCGTTGGTTGTAAACTCCCACATCAATTTAATTCCGGTATTCTAACCAAACGCTTTTTGAGCAATTCACGTGAATTGTCCAATTCATGAGTTTTTTAAATTCATGGGAGTTTAATTCCCCCATGGCAACCAAAGGATGCCTAAAATGGCGAAATCAACATTTTGTCCTAAAGTAAATCAAAATTACACAGTATTTCACTCTATATATGAATATATTATGTAGTTAGACATTATTCCATTACAGTAGTAAATAGAGATTGTCAAGAAGGCAAAGATAAAGAAATATAACAACAACAAAAATCAAAGGGAAGGCAACTTTCTTAGTCGTTCGTAATTATACATACCTGTGTTAGATATTTGAATGCATCCACAACAGGCGTGATCATATCCCTGTAGGCCTCGATCTGCAGAATATATACAAGAGTCAGTCTTCAAAATATTGGAAAAAAAAATGAGAGCACTTCTTACAGTATAGTAGAAATACCTGTTGAACAATTGTCCGAATAACAGTTAATGGGTTAGCATGAGCAAGCTTTGCGACCATACGGCCAAGCTGTTTTAAGTTTTCTTTGGCAAGCCGCTTCAGGATCCGTCTTGTGTCCAGCTACAAATGCAAATCGAAGAACAACATAAAGGTATACAATCAACAGGTCAAGAGTGTGTCTTTATTCTTTAATAATAGTTACCTACTTACCTTTGCTGTTTGTCTAGCTGCCAAAATCATAGGTATCCGCTCATCATCCTTTTCCCATTCGCCATACAGACGAAATCTCACCTGAGAAGAAGATTTTCTTCAACCATTAACAACATGAATCTCACACAAATGAAAACAAGACAAGCCGCCAAAATAATTCGAACCTCATAGGGAAGAAGACTCATCACTTCCCAAATTTCCTGTCCAACAGCGGGATTTGCAGGCACCAACTGCAAAGAAGGAAGTAGACATGTTCCTAATGCTTCCTCGATCCTCGACCTAGCTTCTCTAAGATGCAACCGGGGGACAATATTTATGCCACCAACAGTTATAGGTGCCCCGTCCCCCTTCCTAACTAGTTCAAGAGCTGAGAGGTAGTAAGCCTTCAAAACTCTGCAGACCTTCTCAAATGACCAGAAAAACATGTTCATATAACGCAACAAGAAGGGGGAAAAAAGGTGTAATTAAAATATTTTACCTTTTGAAGTAACAACGTATCACGATATAGATAAGGTCCAGCGCTGGCAAGCATCTCAAAAAGCTCTTTAGATAGGAAAATAGGTGGCCAATTCGTCACAGGATCTGTTGAGTCCAAAGCTTCGTGACCACTTCTGGTTATTTGAGAATGCATTTTGCGAACAGTATCATAGGCAGAAGATATCGAATTTTGAATAAGCCTGAAGCAAAATCAAAAATAAAAGCATGAATATGTAAACTCGAAATGTTCACCACGCCAAATCTGCATCAAACCCTTAGTGCGATACAATTTTGGCTCAACTAACATGAAGAATCATTACTTTTCAGCAAAAAAAATTGAGAAACCATTAGGAACCATCATTCAAGGGGGTAATACAAATTGAAGGTGAAAAGATGGATAATAAAAACGGGAGAGACAATAAAATACATAACGCAAAATAAATAACAAAATAAAAAAGGGATATTCCCCAGTCATTTTTTACCTATTTATTTCTCAACAAGGCTTAACTTTAATCTAGACTTTCCTGTACTTTCAGAATTTAAATGAGCTATACCTAAAGAACTGCTAAATTCAGGGATTCACCAAATAGTTGTTCTTGAACAACTAAAAACGAGGCCCATGTTTCAAGACACCAATATTGAATGGAAGAATCTTGGAGATAAGACAACCAAAACGTCTTCAAAGCTAGAATTCCGGAACTAAGACTAAAGAAGATTCAAACTTGACTAGATATAACTTGCAAGCCCAACTCCATGAGAGAAACTATGGCCTAACCACCATTATCGTCAATTGTCAACATCATATACTTCAATTGAAGAACCTTTTATCTTATACCTGTAGCATCTTATGTTGATTGGTTACACTAAATTCTGTATATATATTTCATTAATGAGAATTACCCAGTTAGGGGATAACAAACTTACACCTTTATCATCTATGTAAGCTTCATTCAGAACCCAATGTACTCTTCAACATCTCATTGGAGGCTTCGAGCTTTCGAGGGTCTGAAAATATTACACACTTTGGGTCCCCAAAGGAAGGGGTATTTATTTGACCCTAAATAGTAACACAGTTTTAGGCAACCTCACCAGATTCTAGTGATAGCCACGAAAGTCTAGTTCCTAACATGCTTTACATTTAGTCTGTCAAAGAAGTAGGCTTCTCCTACCCGCCACAAGAGCACCCATCCTAGCAAAAAAAAGTCTGAAAGACAGTGAATAATCTACAAGCTGGCTGGAAAGAAGAACCCTAATCGTTACAAAAGTTAAACAGGACGGAAGTGGGAGGGAGGAATCGATGTAAACATAACCCAAACAGGAGAATTTTAATAGAATAAGGTATGACGATGCAAATTAAAGCAGACCATTTAGTCAGATTTACTTCAAGCGCAGTTCATTTAACTACCTATTAAAGAGTTATACTCATCTGTGTAGCACAGATTAAGACAGCATAAATTTTGTTTAATTATTTATACGTATTACAGACAACAGATATAACCAAAATATCACTCACCCTTCTCTATCATAGCTCAATACAAACCAAGACAAACAATTGTTTAATGACGAAACATTGACCTATGTTACAAATCATTTTTCTTGAATGAGAGGTTTTTAGAACAACTTTTTCAAAGGGTTCCGTAATTTTCAGGACATATCCAGTATCCACTAATGACAAAAATTAAGAATGGAGGAATTACAACTTACCTGAATAATCCACCACAAATTTGATGATTCGCGACTGGAGTAAGAGGTGACAGACGCTCAAATAATATATATGCATGATTCCTGGAAAGATAGCACAAATAGAAAGCATAAAAAACAAAATTAGAGCATGTAAGCACTTTCATCAAAAAGAAAAAAGGGTACAAAACTACATGTTACCAGAACATATATCGATATATTCATTGTAAAAAAAAAGTGGTTCTCCAAAACACCTTTTATGTTGAAACTTGAAACCAAAATAAGCACTATTTTAGCTTAATCTTTATCAACTTATAGTTAAATGTTCTTCACAGATAAGCACATTCAGGGTTCAGATCTGCATCATGGCAGCTGCATCACGACTGCTACATACAGGAATTTGGTTATTACACGTCTATTCTACAGCAGTATGGCCCGACAGCCGAGATCCATGCACGACTACTGATCCCTTGATAACGATTGAAAATGAATTTTATTATCATGGACGCATCATATGCTTATCGCTTTATTTTAAGTCGCAAATCCCTTCAGTGTTCCAAGATCAATAATAATTGGATAATATATATGGCAATATCAGGAGAATGAACAAAATACAAAAATAAAAAAAGTTGTATAATATGCAAAGGACATAAATACCCACATATATTTAGTGTATATGGTCGTCACCTATATGATATCATAAGTAATTTGTCCTTGTTTTTTTTGCTTGCTATAAAATATGTACGTGCAGAAATTAAAAGCAGTATGATTACTTATTCTAAGAGAATATGTTTATATTGGTTCATTTTATTTGAAACTTTTAAAGAGATAAGTTCAAGTTCATGCAAGAGCACGTACATATTTTATAGCAAGCAAAAAAAAAACAAGGACAAATTTCCAGCGGCGAATACAATCAATCACATACCAATCATCCACAAAAAGAAAACCCGTGAGCAAGCCCAATGGCTGGCTGCTCTCTAGCTCTAACGAAAGCTCGATGACAGCTTGATTTTCCATATCTAAAGCGCCGTACAGATCTACGGTAACATCTCCTGGTTTTTCATCTTCCATAAGATCCTTTCCAGTTGCAGCGAGATTTATTTTACCGATCTTGGTAGCCTGAGGAACCGCCAAAAGCATTCAAATCAAAAATATCCGCAAAAATACTGGTTGACAAAATAGAAATTACTCTTTTTACAGAGGCATCTACGCTTTAATATAATGAAAGACGCCCCATTTGGAAGAAGTATACCAACTTAATACCCGTGCCAAAGTTACTAAAAAGTCCTACAGTTTGAAAGGCTTGCTTGCTCTGTGCAATGCACGCATAAACTGGATTTCTTGTATACAAAGGTTTCATAAACATAGATTCCTTTCTTCAGGCTAAACTTCGTGAGTTACAGCAAAAAACTATGTTCTTGTTTGTTAACATCCAAAAGCAACAAAATCCAACGTGTTACTTAGGCAGTTAGGCCTTCGATAGTAGTAAGATACTGAGATAACACAAGAATTGGAAACGGTCAATTCAATGAAAACCAAAGTCGACAATGGCAGGCATCAACATTTAATGGCAAGTAATTCATCAGCTACACGAGGAAAACTCTGGGAAGTGATCACCAGCACATCATATGTTGCTTCAATTAATCTAATTCAAACAATACTGTTCCTTCAAAGCTATTACTCCGTATGAGATATTACTTCAAAAGTTCCCCCATCGTAAGATTGTTATTCATAAAGATGGTGCTTCAGCACCAAAGTCAAAATTAAAGAAGCTATCATGTACGTAGTAGCATCAAGTTTCTTATGCAAACATGATAATTTCTCTTACCAAAAACACGCTGAAAACAAGACACATGCTGAGATATAGTAGTGACTAACCTCATCGAGACGCCTAGTAGATATCGTAGTGAAGTTCTCAAATGCTTCCTCGTCCTTTGGGAGCAAATGTGCATATCTGCAAAATGTTATCATCATTCAATTTTAGTTACACAGTCCATTGGTACTATATTAGAGAGCAAAAAAATGACATTAGAAAGTATTAAGCAGAATAAGAATTCCCCTCAATGTTCCATTCAAAATAAGAAGGTAATTATCTCCACCAAAAATCACGAGCCAAATTTATTGTTTATTATGAAACGGATTAGGATAATGGGTTGTGACAACGTTATTGTAATCCTCAGCAATTGTAGCAGCTACTTCTAGGGCTGACCAACAGTCCAAGATAGGACCGGACCAAAGACCGAAAAAAAAAATAGTTGACCGAAGACGGATCTAAACGTTTCGGTCCTGGACCAGACCGGACCGAACCCGAAATTCTCGGTCTGGTCCAGTCACTGACCAAAATGGACCAAAAGTACTATTTAGTACTCCTGTATGATTATTGAATTTTAAATTCATCGCATCAAATAAAATCGAAATTACTTTTTCACATACGGACTATACTCTTTCACATACATTTTTTCATTAATTTTCCATATTATACCCTTTTTGGTAAACCTAATCAAATCAAATTAACTTTTATGAATGTACCTTTTTCCCTAAAATCGAATCTAATTGCTCTAAAAATTTGACGATGGATCATAATTCTCCTCCAATTAGTGAAGTAATTTAATTAATTATCAATTATTAACATATTTTGTTTAAATTATTGGGGTTTATCAATTAGTGAAATTAATAGGTTAATTCTTTATCAATTGCAATCAATTACTTAGGTAATTTTTTGTATCTCCCCAATGTTATAACTTATACGTCACTTTCAACCCAATGTTAATTGCTCTAAGTCACTTGGGCCCAATGTTAATTGCTCTAAGTCACTTGCATACCTTGATTTTTCGTACAACAATCTTGAATCCTCGCCTAGTTGGTCTTGGATTTTCAATCATAATTCGCTGATAAGTTTGTTCATATAATCATATCCAACAACCAGTTAACCATGTCAGTTTCAAATCCCAGTTCCAAATCGATTAAGAGGAATGGGAATGCATAGTCTTCTACAACTTGCTTAGGCTATGAAACCGTTCTTGAGAATGGATGCCGGAGGAGGGGATAATGGTTGTTGGAGGGTGGTTTGCCGGATGCCGTAGAGTGGGTTGTCGGAGATGAGGGGAGGGAGATGGAAAAAAATCAATTGAGGGAGGAAAAAAATGACAAGGGTAAAATTGTAAAAAGCGTATGTGAAAGAGTAAAATGCGTATGTGAAAAAGTACGACCCAATAAAATAGTTAGTTAAAATATTGTTTGATTTAAATAATCGCTATTATTGAGTTAATGACTTTTTAGCACAAAATATTCGATTTACTTATAAAGTTCCTATAAATAGATGTGAAAAGTGAAAACCATATATTTCGGTCCATTGGTCCGGACCTAAAGTAACAGGTCTTGGACCGGAGAGGGCAGAAAACCAAAATTTGAAAAAATAAGGACCGAGGAGCGGACCTAAAAATTTTGGTCCGAGTTCGGTCCAGACCAAATGGTCCTGTAAATCGACCTGTCCGGACCAAAATTTACTCAGCCCTAGCTACTTCACAATCTCTTCAATTACTCTCCTATTAATTTAGCAATGGATGTTATGTTACAGCGTTTGCGTATGTTGCCATTTTATTCAAAAGAGTTATGTTTGCAAGAGCGGTGGTCATGGAAATTTCAACTTTTCTTTTTTAAATTGATTACAAGCCTTTATCCAAGGAAGACTGATCCTAGGAGGTGAAACTACCACCAATTGAACGTTGATAACAAGAATGATTCATGCCAGTCGACCCCAAATCATTTTGAGATTAAGGCCCTGATGTTGTAGTTTTTTGCTTTTTTGACAAGTGAAGATATAATATAAATTAAGACTTAAGAGACACCAATAGGGTGACGGGCATGTACAAAAGATATCATGGAGTTGGCTCAATTCTACAAAAAGACAAAATGGCGGTGACCATCCTGATGATGTAGTTGAACGTTGATTTTTATGGTTTAACGTTAGGGGAAAGACAAGAAATGAAGTACATAGAATACTTTGTAACAGACCGATTCTATTATGTTTGCCTTCACAATATTAGTTACACTCGCTTTTTAATGAATATATCAGATCGAATACAATTCATAGAAAATGACCATTTGAACATAGCAAAAACTAAGTTTGCTAGCAAAACCACATAAAAAATAAGCTCACAAAAAAAGCACTCACATGTTATCGAGCTCAACAAAATCTTGCTTGATAAGCAAAGCAGCAAGTCTGTACAACCCTATTGGTACAGGAGTTTGAACTTCCATGCGCTGGTGGTACTGGAACTTGAACCCTAGGATTTGAGAAGCATGCGACTGCAAAAAAAAAAAAAATACACATAGGTAGAATATAGCGATATGAATGCAATCACAAACCTATCTTAACAACATTAAATATTGATTCGTTAATCATACCTTCGAGAAAATAGGGATCAGGTCCAAGAAAAGATTATTATGAGGTTGCATTTCAAAACATTCTAAGACCTGAAAAGAATTACAATGCTTCAATATATGCAAATGAATACATTGAATACAGAGCCCAAGTAAAAGAGGAAAAGGAATTAGGAAGAGCAAATTTTAAGGACTTACAATATCAAACACACGATTTGGATCCAAATCGAAGTGCCCAATTAAAGACTGCAGCAGTTAACAAAAATAAGTAAAAGCAGAAAAACTCTTAGTGAGATGCAAAATTGTATGGAAGAGAATAACGAATGTCTAACCTTAATAGTGCCAATTATTGTTGATGATGAGTGAGAAGGCCCAGAACCCTCACAAAGAAGGGTCACCTGCAAACGAGGCAACGATGAGAATTGGATGGAGTTATCATGTTTTTTTCCTGTCACGCCCAAAACTGTATATATGACCATGCACTACATCTTAATCAACAACACTCATCAAGCAAGACGTTTTGCATTTTGATGAAGAAATTTCATGTGTGACAAATACGAGTAAAAACATGCCATAATTCTGTGTAAGAGGACGCACAAGGTGAATAGAATACAATCGGATGAGATTCGGCTTGTGAGATACTATCTTACATACACAAATCTTTACCACCAGGACAAGACTTCATTGATTGAGCAAAAATTACATCAGGATTCACGTGTTAGCAAAAACAAATTACAACAGCCACGCAACATCATTGTGAGGCCGCAAAGGCACTAGCATATGGCACAATAAGAGGAGAAGGATGTGGGCAGAGAAGACTTAGTTGCACAGACAATAAGAAGTCTATAAGTGGAGTAGTGGACGGGGGACAGGGGAAGTACTTGACAATATAAGAACAGGAAATAGTGTACTAAGCCCTTGCCCGTTAATCCATCATATACCAACATGGCTGACCTACGCATGGAGATTTAAAAGTGAAGGTAACTCGTTTATCACAAGACTAGTTTCCTAATAGGGAAATGGGAAGGTCATTGTGAAAATCCCAAAAATGGAAAATAGGAACGTCTTTGTGAAACGGATGGAGTATATTACTCCATCCTATTCTCAATAACTCTCCTTATTTCCTTTTTCGTCTATTCACAATACTCTTCCTATTTCCTTATTTGGCAAACTTTTATACTTATTTTAATCACCCCACCCTACAACAATACCCATACTTTATCTTATTTTAATCACCTTACCCCACAACAATACTTATTTTAATCACCTTACCCCACAACAATACTTATTTTAATCACAAAATATCTTCCCACTCTCCAATCTCCTACCCCCACTACAATACTTTACCATATAATACTCCCTCCCTTAATTCTTGTGCCCTTCATGAATAGGGAGAGTTATTGAGAATAGGAGGGAGTATATATTAAGTTTCACTGGTGGAGTGACACCCATGTATAAGAAGACATCATAGAGTTAAAGCCCAACTTAAAAAAAGCCACCATGGTGGTGATATCCATTTACAAACGACGTGAACGTCACGCCATTATACAAAATGAGAGATGGGATACTCTCAAATTATAGCGCCCACGGGTGATCTTATCTATAAGAAGGAGAAAAGACGTTCTGATTTGGGTGACGCATATGGCTCTAAATATATATATATACACTTCAAAAATGAACCTAACTAACTCATGATGTGAAGAGGCAACATCATCAAAAATATGATGGTTTTATTAAATCCTGTTTCCGGCACGGTTTCTTATTGATATACAAATAAACGGGTCATTCTTCTTTCCCTTAAATGATTTATGATAGGTTGTGCTCTGGTGGCTGTGGCACTCTGATGTAAAGTTGTCTATGGATTCTGAATCACCCACATTACTTTTGGGAGTAACAACAAGCATACCAATTAAAAGACAGAACAATTAAAATACAACAGAAAGAGCAGCGAATTCATTTACCAGCTTGGCATAACCTTCACTTTCTTCCCGTAGAAGATTAAATTTCGTCTGCTGGTAGAGTAGACGGGTATTTACTCTGACCTGGAACAAAGAGATACACTAGATTAACGTGTGACGTGGCTCACGAACTCACTTTTACTGGATAATGATGTTCTGTTCTACACACAAAAGTTGTTTTCAAGAAAATGCAATAGCCCGGCTAATATCACCACGTAAAAGTTCAAATCCTAATTACATCAATATAGGAGGAATTTCTAATAAAAGAGGGGATTGAAATCGAGGGTTTTACCGACTAATTCATGATTTTTATTAATCAGAGAGTTCCTAGCTGACGAGAATTTTTTTCCTTGCTATTCATGATGTAGAAACCCAAATAGTATGGAAGTGAGATGCTCCTAGCATATCATTAAGAGGAATTTTTTATACTACTATTTAAGAACTTCATGATTTTCTTTTTATCTAAGCGTTTGAAAGAAAGAGATCCCATATATTATACAACCAAACATAACTTTTCTACGGGATGGCAAGCAGCATAACAAAGTTCAATAGTACAGTTACGTTTTGTAAATGGGCATCGCCCTTGGTGTCTATTTGTATTTTGAACATGGTCCTCACCCCTAAGATGTCCTCTATCAAACCTTAGCTTATCAAAAAGAATGACTACAATTATAATCAACCTATTCCGGAACCAAAAAAGAATTTTTACCACTTTGTAGTACCTTTGATAATTAGAATAAAAATCTGGAAGAAATTAGCAGCATAACTATCAACACAAACTGAAGAAAAGAACATACATACCTCTTTAGATTTTAGTTCTTGAGCCTTTATCTTGACCATTTCACACTCCCAAAGAAATTCCTCCTGCACTCGAATAAAAAAATATCAACGTCAGTTATTATTCAAAAACTCAATTGAACAGATCATCGCCATATCAGAATGAGAAATGTAAGACTTCACCTCACAGCGCTCCTGAAACAACCTAACTGGGACCAACGAAGACTCCACAGCCCATCTTGCCTACGCAGAAAACAAGATATCATATAATCCAACAAGACAGCATAAAAAATATGAACACGTCAACATACATCTGCATCTCCCGCTTAATATGGCAATAGTAGAAGGCTAAGAAAGACTAGTCTGTATTAGACAGCGAAAGAGAGATGGCAATACCTCTTTTAGTAGATAAGAGACCAATTACCACTACCAGAGAACAAGAGCATGCCAAAGTACATTTTCTATAAGCTTAATGCCACCCTTCGGATAACTTTTTTGGTCAACGAAAGAAAACTAACTCCCTCACCCCAATTCTATAGAAACAGCTTCAAGCAATTCTAAGCTCTCATGACACAACACATAAGATGATTCTTTACTGTCTCCCAAGTCCCACCATCATCCCCTTCTTTTAAAAGATCAAAGACTTAACTTTCAAGCCTTTATTTACTTCAAAACTCACTCCTCAATTCATCCATTCTCCATTGTTTTTCTAGTGACTTGACACTACTAGAACCACAATCTCACCCCATTGCCTAAAACAAGTCTATAGCAAGATAAGGGGGTTGACATCACTAAAAGCTCAAAAGCGGGGACAAATAAATCCATATGCTGAATTAATACAAGACGGAGTAGCACAACTTACCAGTTTAATCAAACGAGCGCGATTATCACTCGACATGGTCAACTGCAACATATAAGCATAGTAAACAAGTTGCTGTTAGGTTAGAAAAAATAACCCTTCCAGAACACAACAAATTATCGACAAATTCTTCTGTACGACTAAAACCAACATTTATTCACAAATGTAATTCTCAAAACTCTCTAGGCAAAACACAAACTGAATCTCAGATATACTACTTATGAAGCAGGCTTGAGAAGTTTCATGCGTTGCCATACAGTGAAAATGATTCAAAAATCGACAATACTAAAATCAGCTCAAAACCGAGCACTACGAGTAAAATAATTAAGTAGGACACTTTGAATTCACCAAAACATGCTAAAAACAATAATTACGGCGAAAGTACACTAATTGGGTAAAATCAAACAAATTAAGAAACTCACATCAAGAGCCATTTGGGTAATAATATCAGCAAAACAAGAAGCTAATTCATCATCGGAAGAAGCATCCGAAAACTCAACCGCATCCAACGCCGCTTTACACTGCTGCAACGGCAAGCTTCCATTAACCTAACCCAACAAAATCAAACAAAACCCAAATTCAATCAAAAAAATAACTCGAACCCAATTCAATTAACACTTCAAATTGAAAAACCCAGGAAATGAATCAAAGAAATTGAACCAAAATATTACCAAGGATGAAGAAAGTTCATAGAGGAAACGAAGGAGAGGAACTGGAGAGGGGAATTTGAAAGGGGAATCATTATTATTTTTCAATTGACGAATGAAATCGTCAGTTACGTAGATATAGTTGATTGAAGGAAGAGACATTGATTTGATTGATTTGATTTGGTTGAATTTAGGGTTGAAGGAATGAAGTAGTTTGCGAAATAGGGATGGTTTTTTGGGGGTTTATTGAAGAAGAATGAACATAGTTTGGGAGGAACCCTCGTTGAAGAAGGCCAATAGGGGTTTGTGTTGATTGGAAAATTAAGGAAAAGATCGTGAGAAATGAGGATTATGGTGTTCAAGGGATTTGAGGTGGGGATCAAAGGGGTGGAGTTGAGATTGTTCGGGTTTTTTCGGTTGAAATTAGTTTAACTCAATTGAATAGAGTATGATGAAATTGCTTGAATTGAAAAAATGGCAAATTACTTTATACTTTTACTAGTTGAAAAGCCCGTGCGATGCACGGACTTCTATTAGGGTCATCTTTATAAATATACTCTATTTTATAGTTGATAAAAGTAGTTCAATAATGTTTAAATCATTTATAAATAAAAGTTCGTGGTTGGTATAGTTGATCAATGAACTATTAGTGCTTTTAGTATAAAAAATTTGTCATTTAGTAGTTATCATTTCAGTTATAAAACATCAAGTAACATAATAAGAGTATGTAATTAGTTTTTCCATTATTGTTATAGAAATCACATATTTTAATTAAATACAAAACATTCTCCATAAATATAGTGCAGCTCACTAAATGAACCGCCCTTAATAACTGAGACAGACCTTTATGAGTTTTGCAAATTATTTTAATCTATAACAACTACGTAAAACTAAATGGTGTTATGTAAAGCAACAAATATCATAAATAACTATATTTAGTGTGTTTAGAGAAACGTTAGATCTCCTATAGCAAAAGTTTACCTTGACTATCTACAATTAAGAGAGTGTTTTGCTCTTTATATACCTTCTCGTAAAATCAAATTCATACTAAATTCCAATAAAATTAATAGTCTTTAAACAACAGTACAAAAATATATGTGATTCTGTTACATAGAATGCATGAGGCTCCCATTAGGATCATCTTTAACAATATGCATGTTGAATGTTCAAAGAATTTGTTGAACAGATTGCAAACGTTGGTTTACATTGTCATGGTTTGATAGTAGACGTCAATTAAGTTGATAAAAGAAAAAGTCCAACTATATTGAAGATCGAAACACGGAAAACTTTTGGGTTGATTATTGATGGATCATCAGTCTCTTTAACTTAAAAGCTACTCCTTTTGGTATTAATTATATCAGTTGTATAGCATCCGAAGACACGGTTGTGTTATGTAATTACCTATTTTTATTGTTGTACATGCCACCGATTTTTAGTTAATTTAAAACGGCATTCCCAAAAATGTGGTTTAATTTCATAAAATGAACATGTGATAACTGAGGCCGATTTTATAAGATTCACAAATTAGATTAACTTACAACATTTACGAATATTCTATTTTGTAAGCATACAACCATGTAAATGTTGAATGGTGGTACGCAAAACAACATGTATCTCAATTATATATGTAACCTGTTTGGTGGATTTTTGTTAGATCTCTAAACAATAAAAAATTATTTTTGACTATTAACCATTAAGACTGGTTGTTCCCTATAAACTTCATGTAAAATATATAATAAGAAATTTAATTTTTTAGATGTGAAATATATTTTTAAGTAAATTAACGGTCAAATTTTACAAAGTTTGAACTCAAAAAAATAAATCACGGGTTTTATGTGAATTCGAGGGAGTAGGATATTATGATACTACTCTTAAAGTCGATTAGTTTTAGATTAATTCTATTAAAGTTATAATATAACTCATTTTTGTTTATTTGAAATGTTATCTATTCAGAAAATCAAGTCTCATTATCTTACATTGTTATTCTACTCTTTATTTATAATAACAAAATGAACAAATTTTCAGAAAGAGTTTCAATTTTAAGAAAATTGCTTCAAAGTACTAAATATATACGTACAATCGTTTTACTTCTTAACGAATATATATGCAATTAGGTTTTTTATCTTAAGGTCGAACTTTTAAGTTTGACCTAATTTATTACACTAAGGAGTACTTTAAATTCAACTAAACCCTTGTGGGATACCCACCCCATAGTTAACCATTAATAAAAAAAAATTATTTCCACTTTGGTGCCCTAAGGTTTAGCCTAATTTCACTTTAGTGACCTGAGGTGCATAATTACACTTTGGTGCCTTGAGGTTTACTTCCCATTTAAGTGACCTATACATAACATTCTTAATAATTTATACTCCCTCTATCATCTTTTATCTCCTTGGCCACTTCTCTAATATATGTGAGATAATTTTATTGAAATGAGAAGATAAAAGATAATGGAGGGAGTACTAAAAAAAATATTTTGAACATAACAAATCAAACATTATTTGCAATATTACTATGTTGTATGCAGTTTAATATCCAATTTTGCACTTTATTTTATTGAAAATATAATTACTTAAGACAAAAGTTGACTATTAAATGTTTTAGGCCACCAAAATGAAATTTTATTCAAAACTCAGGTTAATAAAGTGGAAGTAGTCGAAACCTTAGGACACTAAAGTGGAATTATGCAAACCCCATGACACTAAAGTGGAATTAACCCAAATCTCAGGGACCAAAATGGAAATTTTCCAAAAAAACACTATTGAAAAGCTACCGTAAAAACTATTGCACTTTTAAATATACAATCAGTACATGACAAAGTAATAACCAACCATTCGCCAACGGCGGTAAATAATTAAGTGAATAAAAACACATAGAAGAATCTATAAAATACTATTAAAAGGCTAGCCTAAAAATGCCACATAGATAATGCCACATAAGATGAAAAAAGCCACATACACAATAACAATATGACTTGGCAAACTAATATGACATGCATTATCAATTTATTATTATACTGCATTAATTTAATTCACTTATTTTCTTTAAAAATCCATCCATATTCCATTAGTTTTAAATTTAATTAACTAAAAAAAACTATAATAAAAAAATATGCATTAACTATAAGTTAATAATTTTAAGATATTTCATATGGAGTAGTATTATATGTATTCGAAATTAAAAAAAAAACTGAATATAAAAGAAATTAAGAACGAAAAAGAATAAATGAAGTTAAAAAAACAATTGTATTGTCACTAATTCACTATTGTTTTTTTTTTTTTGAAAGGCATCAATTCACTATTGTTATTACTAGAAAAAAACAATAATATACCATAACTTTGTTGTATATAAAAGATGTTTTACAGAACTAATTAATCAACAAATGAGTATTAAAGATCATATAAAATATTTTCTTAGGAAAATATAAAATATTTAGAAAATAAATATTTATTTAATTTAAGTAATTTACATACAAATTTTGTAAATACTTAACTGAAATTATAGACTAATAATAGAATTTTAAAAGGGTAGTAATACCATGTATTTAGTTCATGAAATTATTTCACGTAAAGGATAAGGTTTTATAAAAAAAACACAAATTGCATTGTTTAGCAATATATTTAGTAAGTAAACTAAAATAATTATATTTATAATTTTGTGTTCATGGTGAATTTAAACGAGACCTTCTCTATTCCACTTTTATTGTTTAATTATCCTTTAAAATTTATCCCAAATTAATTGTTTTTTCGAAATCTATACAATAATATAAAAAGCCTAGATTGAGTAGCTAATAGAAAGACACGTGACGTAATACAAGTTATACAATAACATAAAAATGCTAGATTGAGTAGTTACAATTATATGCTAGATCAAAAATTAATGAAAAAATAAATTAAAAATAAAATACAAAAAGACAAAGTAGTAATCAATATAGTATAATCATTTATCCTACATAAACTTTCATCTTCCAAACATTACTCTATTTCATAATTACAATTTATTCCTCTTTAATACCAAACTTTTCATATTCCATAATTATGAAACCATCAACAAATTTTACCTATAAAATAAGATTAGTAGATGGGAATCTAGCTTACCTATTTGTTTTCATTTGATTGTTCTTTTAAAAAAAAACTATCTTTCTTTTGTGGTGAAATGAACGAGAAATGAAGAGATAAGACAAAAATAGAAGAAAAGAGAATGTATAATTAACAAGCATTTATATCGTATTGTTCGTTTTTGGTGTTGTCGAATGTTGATGATGACACTTGAGATTATTGATGATCGATGATCGAATATATATCACCATCCATTGGGGCGAAAGAATGTCCAACTTTGGTGAATGAAACTCTAGCTTGACCAAATTGTACCCTTAACTTTTTTTGTCTCACACATACTTAAGAACAATGTAATGTTTTGGAATTTTTTTTAATGTATTCATTAATTAATAATGTGTAGTTGATTTGTTGAGATGTATTGAATAAAATTTATATTTTGCTCGTACTTTGACTATCAAATAGTAACATATTTTTTTATTTTTGAATTTTTGAAGTGAGAATATTACAGTAATATCGATGTTTTTTAAATCTTGATCTATTATATCCATCTCATTTAATTTTTTTTTATTTGATTAAATGTTAAAACGGTTAAGGGAAAATGAGTGAAGAATAGTTTAATTTTTCAATATAATTATTATTTTCAAACATAAAATATAACTATGGTTAATGTTACTTACTATTTTTATGATATCATCATTTTAATAAAGTTATAAACTAGAAAAAATATCATTTAAATGTCGAGTAAATACAATATCATTTGGCTATAAATAACAACTAAGAATAATATAAACATGATGCAATAACAAATAAACAATAAAGAATGATGTAAGTATCAAGACACTATAAGAAAATAAAAAAAAAATTATGTGAGCAAATAATTATTAATGACGAGCTAGAAAAGTCAAGTGATTTTCACGGAAAATCTATACAATATTTTAAAAAGATAAAACTAAGCATTTCACTAAGTAATGTCTCCTATCAAAAGTCATCTTGAATTGTGATGTCTCACATGCATATAATTAGTGAAAATAAAAATAAAATTTATGTTGTACAAAAGAATGTAAATGTCAATAAACTTTTCATTTCCTTCTCATCTTTATAGCTATTAATAATTAATAATTAATTTACTCTACTAATTTGACATCTAAATCCTTTCTTAGTTGATTTTTTGGCTTCCCCCTCCTCATTTATACTACCTATACACATTGTCATATTTTTGTCTACAATTATCATCACTTGCATTACCACAATGTTTCGACTTCTCTACCTTAAACACTTTTGAGATTTTATTTTGAAGATTTTTCATCTTTAAGCTTCCACACTCAATTCAAAATTATTTGGTTCACATAAAATCCTAATTAAATTAATCATTTCAACTTGACTTTATAACAACTTTACGTATCTACAATATATTTTATATTCTTATTTAATTGTAGCTCATTCTACAGAATTAAATTAATTGTTTCAGTTTACATTTCATTATTATAGTTTGATTGACTTTTTATTTTTGACAGGTACACCTTTTATACTATGTAGTATGTATAATTACATATAGTAGTATAAATCTCAATGAAGCCACATAAGACATTACATCCGCCAATTCTTGGAAGATTTTTTGTCAAAAGTTTGTGAATTCTACACAGTTTATCTTTGTTACACTAATGTTGCACAAGCACCTTTTTTTTCTTAATTTTTTTTGTTAAGACTTCAATTAGTCACAAATCAAATAACTCAAAGTGTGTAAAAGATTATACGAGTAAGTCAATAAGCTTAGACATTTTTGCCAATATAGTTTAAGAAGATATTTTTAAGTTGTAGCTAATTATTTTTACAATGTATAAGAATGTTTATTTATTTATATTTTTGGTTGAACAAAGTGGAAGCGCCTATGTGACATATTGTATAAACTAAATATTTGTTATATGTGTCATTCATAAGATGCATAACTAATTTTGCTTAATTTTACCAATAATTGTTCGAAATTGTAAAGTTATACTCTTTAACTTCACTCTCTTACTATTTTCCATAAATTTATTGTACGCGAAAATAATTTGTGACACACATTTTTACTTATTTGGTGTTACAGGGCATTCTACATATTTTTAAAATATGACAGAAATTTTTTAAAAGTATAAAATCCATTGAAATTGAGGGAATATAAAATTGTTGTAATATACAAGTATATCCATTATTAGGTACTGGAAATTTAGTTCGTATTTGCAACACATACACAATAATTTTAAAATGTTACCTTAAGCAACTTTTTTTTTTATCAAATATGCAATTATTTTCACTATTCATCTCTAATTACAGGTGTAAAAACTCTAATTCATTTCATCAATAAAGTGAAATTAAACTAACGCTTAAATATTTGTTGGTTAAGAAAAATATTTGTATTGCATAATCTTTAAGCCAATTAAAACAATAAATTATTAACGATCCTGTGATTTTCACGGGTTTCAAAACTAGTTGGAATTTAAAAAGTAAAAATTGATCTAACCGAATAATTTTGTATATTTGGCAGTTCAATACATTTTTAACGTCTATTATGGATTTGAGATAAATTTGAAACCAGTTTGAAAAAAATTCGGTGATATAATAGTAGATTATATATACTTCTCACAATTTGTATATATATTTACACTGACTTATTCATAGTTAGCTGGTTCTTGAATTATTAGTCCGCATAAAATCGAAATTCTTGACTTTGTTCATTTGTATTTAATTTTTTGGCTCATTTGACATAATCTATTTAAGACTTATTTAATATTTTTAAATGGTAGCTCAATTTTTTTTAATCTTATGTGAATATTATTGGTAATTTAATCATACACATTTGACACGTTATAGAAAATCAGAGTTAAAACTATTTCATGCCATCGTTGAAGTTGTTTATTTCTAATATTGTCATTGTAGAAATTTTTCTCTGTCAAATGCTAAGTAAATATCATTCTTTATCTCTTTTTCCTATTATGACATGTTACTTTTTCATGAAGTATTTTTTTTAAAACAAAGTTTAGCTTTTTCCTAAGGTTTTTGTGTAAGACAATTACATGTTTGGTTATAATTACCAACTCGAATCTTTTGTAAATCTTTTAAATATTCAAAAAAGTTTCTAAATGGGCAGGGACAAAGAAAGGTCATTATTTCGCCAATAGCCTTCTCGCCAAGAGGGGTCCTGATTCCGGGACGGAGCCGTATGACGCAAAATCTAGCTCTCAGACGAGTTAGGGCACGAGTGGAGTCTATCAATCCGATTACTACCCAAATTATTTCACCAAATAGTTAAAATCGAACAACTTAGATTTTTGACAATATTTATATTTGTAAGAGATTATGATCTCTTTTTTTTTTCCTCACAAAGATTAATTATATGTTTATAAAATATACAATTTTAACACTTTTATACGTTTATTATATGACTTTTTTTTTACTTTATAAATATTTCTAAAATAAATATTCTTTATAACATTATTTTTCTATTATTATGTTAGTAAAGAATAATCGATAAATTATTAGATCTACTTCTATTAGTATTTTTTTCTTATAAAATATTAGATTTACTTCTATTAGGATTACTATCTCATAAATTATTAGATCTACTTTGATTAGAATAATTTTATCATAAACTATTAAGAGAAAAAATCTAAATCTACACTTATTAGGAATTCTAAAAAAGTTGGACTCTCTAATATCGCTCGAAAAGCTTCTGCTTTATATATATGTATTGATTTTAAATAAGAATCTGTGATTTAAATAATATTAGTTTTAAACCTGTGTAAAATTGCACGAGTATGTATTTGGGCCAGAATTAATGTTTTTTTATGTATATTTGTTTTTGCATTTCTATTGTACCTATCATTGTCACCTACCAATTTCGGTGTGCGCGGCTGATAGTTCAGATTGCGAGTTTTATTTTCCAAGTACATATGTCGTTATTATTGTTTTTTTAAAAAAAAAAATTGTACTCTGTACTTTTAAAAAATTATGTTATGATTTTGTGGTACAATAATATTAACAAAAATACATGTAATTCATTTTTGTAATTCATTTCCGTTGTATGTTCGATCCCGTATATAACTGTAATTCCTTCCTAAAATTATGTAATTTTATTGTGTAATTTTGTTTTAAAAATTATGTAATTTAATCACATTTACTCGCATTTGTAATTAATTTTGCGTAAATGTTATGCATTTTCTTTACACGGAATGTATAAAATTTTATCATAATATTAATTCGAAGAAGTATTCCATAAGATGATTTTATATAATTTGTTGCGAGACGGAATTTATCGCATGTTTGAAAAGACGGATATCTTAATAATTAAATATGTTGCACACTCATGGGTCCCACCATAACTTGGATTTTCCTAAAAAAAAAAAAAAAAAAAAAAAAAAAGGAAAGTGCATTTATGACGTGGCGCGCTGTACAATGAGTATTGTCTTCTTAATTTATATAGATAAGATTTCATCTGAATTTGAAGGAGGAGCGAAAAGAGATCTCAGACGTTTATGAGTCATTTTTATTGTTGGGTCTCGGTTTTTTGTTTAGGTGAAACATGGAGTATATAATATTGGTTATGGATCGACAATAAATTTTGACAAGTTTGCTGGTGAGCTAATCATTTTAACTGGTAAATCCGCTTGTTTGTGAGAAAACTCTATAAAAAGGTGTTAAACAGATAAGTGAGAGCATCCACAATGGTAAGCTAGTTGGTACTAGCTTACCTTTGTCACATCATTTTTTTGAGCAACAACAATTTAAGCTACTGATTCTTTCGATGGTGATCCAATTTAGTATTAGATGAGACACTCTTTTCTATTAATTTATTTAATTTTAATTTCTAAATAAAAAAATAAATGAGATAACTATTTTTCTATTGGTTATATTTTTTTGGGGCCATTTGACCATTTTTACTAAATGATTTGGAGCTTCTTAAATTTCAATTTAAAAAAGTTGATGTGGAGTCTTTCCGATAGTTAAGCAAGTAAACAAATCTTTTTTATTTGCAAAGTTAGTCGCTCTTTAGTAGAACTATCAATTGAAGATCTTTCTGACAATGCCCGGCTTGTCTTCATGTTTACTTATTTTGCAAGTAGTTATCAAGTATATAGAGTACTATGTAAGGATTGAATGGAGAAACCAAACTTAACGGGGAACTGTATTTTAATTGTTTTTTTAAGTTTTAGGCGCAGAGATTCTACTTTTGAGAACCATTATCATCATAAAGATCAAATGCTGACAATTTATGGAAAATGAAAGGTGGGCAAAGGCATACGCTTTTAAAAGTTGGGCTGGTATGATCACTTAGGAAGTTAAAAAGAGATGGTGGGATGAATTTGATGGAACAAATTCATGCTGCTAAAACGCTTCGACAAGCTTTTTGCTAACCCAAACGGTAAAAGAGGTTTATGAGTTGAATGGAGGAGTTGAATGGAGGGAGTACCTATCAATGGATATGATTTAATTTCGAGAAAAATTTGACATACCGGATTTACTTGGAATATGAAAAAATTGAAGTGAATATTGAAATGTCTAGAATCAATTTGATCCCTTCATTTCCACCCCACATGAAATACAAGCCATTACTAAGGGAGGAAGAGAAACCTAGAAAATGGAGAGAATCCTGAGTCCTGACACATTTACGAGTGTCATACTTGGGAAGCTCTATGGTTTGGGTTGGGTTGTATAGGTGGTGTAGTCTGGGTCTTTGGGTGGGTCATGGGTGTCTTAATGCACATATTTATCCATTTTGAGGGGATGATTAGTTTGCTTTTTCTATCAAGGTGGTGGTCGAGGGTAGAGTAGATTCAGTTATTAACAAACAAATAGAGTACAAGGGTAATTTGAGGATTTCGAATAAATTACTGAGAAAAGATATTGTCTACATTAAAGAGACTTTGGACATAGGTCCTCCCAAAGCCAACTTTTATCTAGCAAATTATTGTTGCAATAAGCTTATGTTTTCTGCTTGCTTAACCATCTTGTCAAGATGGTTTTTTGTTGATCAAGGAGTACCTTTGTCCAATTCTTCTACTAAACTCATCCTTTGTTGCTTTGATGTTATATGTTTTGACAACATCTTTTTGAGTGTTGTTGGTGACATGTTTGACACTCAAATGTGCTATTTTTTGCCCTTTGGAGGATTTAGGGTCATCTTTGATGATTTCTATCCTTCTCTTTTCGATTATGTTTCAAGATGGTTGGGTAATAGATCTCTAAGTGATATTTATCGCCTTGATTGTCCTTTTTGTTGGCCTTTATTAGCATTCTTTACCTGTTTTGATGAGTCCTCTGACCATCAAATTGGGTCTCGGTTTTGGTTTAGATACTGGCCTCATATTTTGAGGAGGGTAGACTTTCAATTCCTTGTTTCTCGTAAGCTTGATTGGGTCATTTTGAGATGGGATTTTTTAGCCATGGGATCCATGTTCTCACATACTTTTGATAGATTTTTAGCCTGTCGCTTTGCTATAGGTTCCAACGGAAAGATCTTTTTAATTTTTGGAATTGACGAGATTTCTCTCTTGGATAATCTTATGGTTAACTGTTGGCAAATTTTAGCATTTGTCATCAATTATAATGAATTCTGTGACCATCTAGTTTGTGCTGCTTATTTGTTTAGATTTTGTCTTGATAATTTAAGCAGTGTAGAAATTTGTTTCTGTGGTTTTCTTAAGCTTGTTTTTGGCCTTGTCATCCCAGTTAAAACCAAACAAAGTTTCAGAGCTCTTATGTATGTGTTTAAAATCCATCATTTTTATAACATTGCACATAATCGTTGTTGGTTACGGTTACTCTTTTCTTTAATGAATTTAGCATTATGTCACATTATAAAGTCACTTATGCACCAGTTCATCTTTCACTTGCACTTGTGCTGTGGGGAAGTTTCTAAGGCTTCGTCTGAATACAATTTGGTTATCCCGAATTTTTCAGTAACCAATGGTGTCGGGCTTTATCAGCAGCATGGAGGTTTTACTGAACTTTGTCTAAGCAATTTGGTTACATTTTTTAATTATCCCTTATGAATATTGCTTTTTGGAATGTTAGGGGTACCAAAAGAAAGAATTTTGCGGAAGAACTTAATTTCTTTAGCGCGTCAAATGGAATTAAAATCTTAGCTATAATTTATAAAATTATTGCAAAAATCTTGACTAATCGTCTACGAAGTGTCTTGCATAAGATTATACACCCGTTTCAAGGTGCCTTTACACCTAATCGATTCATTCAAGATAATATTCTTTTAGCACACGAGATTTTTAACTCGTTTAAACGTAAAAAGGACAAAGGAGGTTGGATTGCAATCAAACTTGATATGGAGAAAGCATACGACAGACTAGAATGGAATTTTATCGAGGAAACTTTTAAGCAAATGGGTTTTAATGCTAAATGGATTTCATGGATTATGGCATGTATAAACACTGTTTCTTACTCAGTGTTAGTAAATGGAACACCGGGAGACGTTTTTAAACCCACTCGAGGTATTCGACAAGGAGACCCGCTTTCGCCATATATTTTTATTATGTGCGCCGAGATATTAGCAAGATCTCTACAAAAAAATAGTGATGTTAGCTCTAGTGATATTGGTATTAGAATTGGATCCGGGGTGGAGAAAATTCTCTTTCTCACTTTTGCGGATGACACTATCATTTTCGCTAAAGCCTCTAACCAGAGTTGTAGAACTATTAAGTCTATTTTAGATAAATTTTGCACGATTTCGGGACAATTTGTTAATTTTGACAAATCCACTTTTCAATGCACCAGAAATATTGAGCGTTCTCTTCGTGAATCCTTTAGAGGCATTCTTCATATGAACGAGGAAGCCCATTTGGGTAAGTATTTAGGATGTCCTATAATTGATAGCAGAGTGACTAAAAATACTTTCGAGAACATTATTCAATCCTCTTGCACTCAAATATCGAAATGGAAAGCGAATTCTCTATCTCAAGCAGGTAGACTAGTTCTTGTTAATGCTAATTTAGCCGCGAAGGGAACTTTTCAGATGCAAAGCTTCCTCCTCCCTTCATCGATCCATAATAGATTAGATAAAATTAATAGAGACTTTATTTGGAATAAGAATCCTTCCCAGCGTTCTCCTAATTTAGTTGGTTGGCATAAAGTTTGTTTACCAAAGTCGGTTGGTGGTTTAGGAATTAAATCTTCTGAAGCAGCTAATAAAGCTCTTCAAATGAAACTTTTATGGAAAATTCTTATGGATAAAGAAAGTATATGGGTCAAAGTGGTATCTGAAAAATACTTGAAAAATTGTTCACTCTTTGATCATAAGCCTAATTCAACCTCTTCTTGGCAATGGCGTAAACTAATGAGTCTTCGGACTCTATTTAGAAAAAGACTGAGATGGCAGGTAGGTAATGGTAACAACATTAAGTTTTAGTCTGATAATTGGGTTTTTTCACACCCACTTACAAGCAGTGTGGTTGATGATGATAGTAACCGTGATCTTAATCTTTTGGTTAAAGATTTCATAACCTCGGACAAACAATGAGATGTTTGTAAATTATCCATTTTAGTGAATAACGATATTGTTAATCAGATTACTAATATTCCAGTGCCACATAATGATATTCCGGATACCCTCATTTGGGGTTGTCCGTAGATGGAAAGTTCTCTACCAAAACAAAGAACTTTCTTAGCGCAAGGTTTGTTCGATCAAGCTCTTGACAAATGTGAATTTCAGTGGATTTGGAAATTGAATATTCCTCCTAAATTGAAATTTTTTCTTTGGAAAGCCTGTGTTGACGGCCTTCCAACGAAAAGTAGACTTCTCAAGAGTCATATTGATGTCCCACCTCATTGTGTTTTGTGCAACAACCCTATTGAAAACAAAGATCATTTCTTTTACGAATGTCCCTTGATTGGGTCTGTCATCCAAGACCTGAATATTATTAGTTTCAACGAGTTTTTGTCAAATTATGGTATTATTACAAGTCAAAGTTTTAAAATGAAACTTAATTATCTCAAGGATTTAATTCCAAAAGATGACTTTATAAAGATTATTTTTATTTGGTGGAATGCATGGTTCCATAGAAATGATATTATCTTTAATAATGTTAATTTAAGTATCAGCAAACTTATTACTTTATGTAATAATAGCATAAAGACATGGAATGTGACTAGATTTAAGGATCTCAACAATCCTGAGGTAGAAGAGTCAGCTAGAAACCATTCTAGTAAGGAAGAGATTTGGTGGGAAAAACCTACAAACGGTTTCCTAAAGCTAAATTTTGACGGATCGAGAATAGAAGGTAATAAAGCTGCTTTAGGATATTCTATAAGAGATCACAATGGTAAAGTTGTTTTGTTGGGAGCAAAAAAGTGCGGATCCAATAGTATCCTTGTTGCGGAAGCACTTGCTTTAAAAGAAGGTATTTTAGCAGCTAAATACTTAGGAATCTCGAAGTTAATTGTGGAGGGTGACAACTTATGTGTTATTAACTCGATTCGAGGTACTTGGCAAATTCCGTGGGAAATTTCTAGTATTATCAAGGATGTGAAATTAGACCTTCATTTTTTCGATGAAGTGATAATTAAACATTGCTTTCGTGAAGCCAACAAGGTTGCTGACTTCATGGCTTCGGTTGGACATTCATGTCCAACTCTTTCGAGGTGGTTTGATAGCCGGTGGCTTCAACTTACCTCCCTCATTCGAAAGGATGAGATAGGTTGGTCCTACTCTAGAGGATCAACCTAGTTTTCTTACCTAATCAAAAAAAAAAAAAAAAAAAAATATACTCCCTTCGTAGTCCCTAACCATATAGGCTGTAACCCGATTACATTCGGGTATTGGGCGTGTGTAAATATTTCGTTCTGGTAAAAATCTTTGGGGACCACCTGCAATTAACACCAAAAACTAATTCAATAGGTCTTGGTATAGACGGGTAAAGACCTCTAATAAAATGGGTAGGGGGACAAGGTGGGGCACTCCCATGTGCTTTCCACTTTATGACAAATGAGTATTTTATGAGGGAAAATGGTATCCGTCTATACGTATAGACGGATAGTGTCCGTCTATAATGAGAATTTGTGAAACTAATTTGAGATGGTTGTGAATGAGGAGAGTTTCTCTTCCATTTCGATCATTTTATTTCGATGGTTCAGATCGTATTCTGACATCATCAAACGGTCCAAAATTTAAGGGTAAAAATAAAGGGATAACGAGGTTTGGTGAGAAAAATATTATTAAATGAGTTTAAGAGGAGAAATGAAGGGAAAGAAATGGAGAGGATTCATTCTCGTTGTGAATATTCGTTTATTGGAAAATTTTACCCCACCCTTCGTACAAGACCTTAAACTCTATGTAAGAATATATATATAATCAATTAGTCTCACTTTAGAGTTTAGACCGGTATATCCGTCTAAAGTGTAGATGGGTCAAATATGTCACCACTTACATAATAAGACAAAGTGGTGACATCCCACTTGTTGTTTGTCTTATTATAAAGTGAGAATTTGTGATATATAATTTCAAACACGAGTTTTCGATTTTAATAGGGGGGTATTCATTTGAAATTAAACGGTTAAAATATAAATATTTTACGATAAAATGTAAAACATTTTTGATAGAAAGTTGCTATAAAGTTTGATCACATTTCTTAGTCTAACCGAACTACACGTTAACCTCACTTGGCAAGAGCATCGCTTAAACATTTTATTCAACGTGTACTAATCTAACTTTACATCTTTAATCTATCGGGCGTTGAGATAAACAGATGGGGCACGAAAAATGGGCTCCTAGAAATAACTGAGGCTAAGCGCGGACTCACTTATGCTCCATAAGTGTCAAAGAATAGATATGGGCAGTCGTACACCTCCTTGGCTCAAGTCTCGAGTATGAAAACACCTCATCGGTTTAACACATAATTCTCGTTATCTTTTTTCCGGGAACCTTCTAAAGTTCTTGGGTGACTTCGATACCCTTTCTGGTGAAAAATCTTTCTTGGTCACGCACACCAAACACCCTCCGTCTGGTCATGACTCTCTTCAAATTTTTACTAGCACCAGGTTCTGTAATGCTGCATTGGAACAATATATAAATGCTATGGTCCAAGGCAACTTTCGTTTGCCCATCACAAAGTCAGAAAGTTCAGGCCTTCACACACGAAAAACCAAGCCTGAACCACCCGAGAATTATGTACATACGCCTTTTCTTTCCATTTACAGATCTTATGTCAAATATCTTACAAGATCCTTTAAAGTTTGAAACCAACGACACTTACAAGTTACAACCACTACTCCACGATACATCAGGAACAAAACAAATGACTAAAAAAGAGGAGCTGAGAGTCGAAGTTGATCTTGATAAATACCGTCACACTTATTTTGCACTCACTTTTCGGAAACAGAGTTAGCACTAGCAGCCAGCTTCCTGGCATTCTCAACAGCTCTAGTGTAAAAATAAAGTCTCCAAAGAGTCGCATTATTCTGCAATTGAACCCATTGTAGCATTAATCAATGAAATCCAAGGATTTATCTACGTAAACTATAGCAGCAAGCATACCTGTACTTCTAGATCAACAACCAGCTCATCCAATGATAAAGTATCACATGATTTTCCGTGGTGGATGATCTCCACAATTCGATTCAAACTACTCGATGGGAGTTGCTGAATTAACTTCTGAAGTTGCTGCTTCTCTTGGTGAGTCATCTGCCTTTCCAAATTTGAAAACACAAAACTAATTTAATTTGCAATTTCCAACATCAACAAGGACAAGAACGAGAACAATTTCCATTAACAACAGTGAACTAAAACGTCGGCAGAAATTATGACTATCCAACAAAAGCGAAAATTCAAGTAGAATGTACAGATCCCGTCTGAACTTCAATGAGAAAGGCTTAAGCTGGGTTTGAAACCAATGGGTGTTATTCATAAGTAAAGCCTATGTTACTAGAATACCATTACACTAGAGGTCATATACTCATATGTAAGATTTAAGTTACTCCAACACTTCACTTAGCAGCCGTATCAAGTATCCGATACGTATCATGTCAGATACTACACGACACTTCGACACTTCATTTTAGACCAAAAATTGAAAACTTCGAACAAAATAGTCGTATCAGATACTCCGACACCGTGTCGTATCCGATACTTGCAGAGGAGTCGTAAGATTTAGAGATAAAATTATCATTATTAGCCCTTACTTAAAAGAATTTACATGTAGATATACCACAGTACCATTGTTACTTAATTAGGTATAGTATAAGTTCAATTTTTAATCTACTAGATAAAGAACGGAGCCAACTATTATGGGACGGACCTATGATATCAAGGACCGAAGGAGTAATAAATATCAGACCTGTACGGCTTTCGATAACCCATACACAAAATTTGAGATTTAAGTACACAATATCAGACCCAAAGGCTTGTGTGTATGCACCTTTTTAATTTCAATCTTCTTTAGGCAGAGTGGTATTACTAACTAAAATAGCATCTTTCATAAGTTTTGCACTTGCATATACACTGTACAGTGCCCATGCATTCAGGATATACACCAATAAGCATGGTGTGGCTCAATCCATATGCATGTCTCCCCAGAAATGATAGTCTAAGGAAAAAATTACAGAGGGTTGGGGTTTTCCTTGTCAGTTGGCCACGCTCAGGTAAGTTGAAAGGCAATACAAGATTCATATTCACCAAAGTTCCCATCATGATGACAAATCATGAAGAGGACATCACTAGTTAAATGACATCTCCAGCTAAATTATGTCTTCCATCGAAACCTGCATTAGTTTCAGACTTAGTTTCTTACCTGCATTTCGAAGCAACAGCACCTAGTATTTCTTCAAGCTGGAGCTCCATGTAATTTAACTGTATGAGGCAAAGGCAACCGTTAGCTTCAAAATAACATATTGCAACGACCATAACACAGTTACACAACTTTGTTTCGTAGACAACCCCCAATCCAGAAGAAACATTGACAACCTATACTCAAACACTCGTGCTTAAAATCACAATGCAATCGAATGCTAATAAACGGACCGTTTCATAGTGCTCATTAGATTGTTTGATCATTATCTCCTCAACCACGCTATTTTTGCTCCCCAACAAAAGCTTTAGATCCTCATCGTCCTACAAAAAAGCATTGAAAAATTTAATATTCTACTAACCAAACATGAAGAATGCAACGTCAACAAGCAGGCAAATGTCCTACAACAAAAGACAGTGACAATCATTAAATGATCAATGAAATGAACGCATGAAACATAAGTATTTATGCAAAGTAAAGTGATTGAACTTTCATATAGAGATTAAAATGGACAAGATTAACAATCTGGGACAAAAAAGAAATTTGACAATTGACATTGTTTACTGGGAAGAGAAAAAAAAAAGAGAGAGAGAGAGAGAGAGAGAGAGAGAGAGAGAAAAGGACAAGATCGTGGGGTCTAGTTTACAGCCTGTTTGGTCTAGTTTTTCTTTAGAAAGTTCACTAGGATAGCATTAAGTTTTCATTAAGGGGAGGAGAGGCAGTGGAAAAAAACATGGGGTCTCCAAATCGGAAAGGATCTTGGTTCAGAAAAAGGGATACCACCAGTTCTCTTCCTTTCCTTCAGCAACCTTGTAGCTAATGAAAATAGTCTCTCTCCCTCCCTTTCTCACCAAAACCCATATCTAAACAAATGATCTTCCAAATTTGATTTCATACAACTTCTTCTAGAAACCATCAAATGTTTGCCAAGCTTACTTTGCAACAAGAGGCAGGAGAGGCGTGAATATGAAAAACCACCAGAAATTTTAATAGACTATAGACATATTGATCAAATTTAAAGAAAAACAAACAAAAGAAACTAAATAGGCAAGACTTACTATTCTCAGGTCTCAATCAGTCAAATCTTTATGGTAGTTGGTGACTTGGTGTGGCAATAAATACAGGCCACAACACGGCATTGCGACTGAAGGTATAAGTTTTAAGGTTACTGCTATGGCATTTTTCTTACCTCTGCTATTTCTGGCTCCGCATCTCTACTTTGTTCAGTTAACAAATCTTCCTTTCCATTTGAAGCCCGCGTCCTCTGCTTTTTACGAGGCGATGTCAAGTCTCCTGTCAATAGAGCTTCCCCGTCCAAATTCCTATTAGTTTTAGATTTCAAGCAGGCAATTATATGACGGATGCGCATGACAGGATCAATCATCTGCATTTCAAGTTTCTGTTATGATGCATCATACGAAACTAAAATTTCTAATTAGACACAGCATGGCCTCTAAAATATTTTCAGAGAAATAAACAACCCCAAGTATAAGATTGTACGAGTACAAATGCGCACATGAATTATACAGATAAGAAAGAAGTATCACAATCAAAAGAAAATCATAACCAGACAATCCACTCCGTCTATAAGTCTATTCAAAGAACTCGCACCTCAGACACTGAAAAATTTCGAAAGTATGATCAAGAATTCTGAAGACAGTACTAAAACAACGTAACAAACATCAGATCATGCTAGGTTATTAGGCTTAGGACAATGATTTTATCATGGACAATTGAGGGTCTTAACTCCTGAGGTTGGGATCAGAATCTACAAATTTACTTGGTAAATGGTACATCATTCGTGATCTTTTGAAATGTATATTTGCCTAGAACTAACCCTGGTATATCTTAACATACCGCATGTTTAGCACACTAAAAGTGTTTAAGACACCCTCACAGAGTTAATCATCCCACCACTTCTACAATTCCATCCTCCCCACACAAGGACCCACTAGCCAAATTTAAGTTTCAAAAGATATTGAAAACTTCTATAGATGAATGAACAAAAGGAAAAGGAAACTCCGCCTTCTCACGCTTACTACTAAACTAAAATACATAAAACCACAAATCCGTAAGAGGTCAAAGTGAACAAAATCGAGATAATGACAAAACCCAAAAGAGGTTATTCACTTGTCAGTCTTATATTTATCCTAAAAATAGTCTCACATGCATCAAATTCAAATGATTTGCATTTAAACCCAACGCCTTTCTGGTTCCTTGATTTAGTAGCAAAACATAAGGATTGTTAGAATAATGATACTATTATGACCAAACCAATCCCGGTCTGATTAAGCCTGATCTAGCACTAATCAGAATAGGTTTTACACCATAGGACAAAGGCGTCCATCCAATGCTCTCGACTGTGATACCAACATCCATAGTAACGAGAAACAGCTACATCTGAGCCATAAATAATTCAGAAACCATGATATAATTACTTTGTCAAGAAATCATGGATAAAGCATAGAATACAGTCACACTTAAACCAACATTGTGAAGTTCAACATAAGAACAGCCAATTTTCGCATATCAACATATCGCCTTTGCACAGAACATAAATTCCATCTGCTTACAGGAATTATAATATTTCTCA
Organism: Silene latifolia; assembly: GCF_048544455.1. Classification (NCBI taxonomy): domain Eukaryota; kingdom Viridiplantae; phylum Streptophyta; class Magnoliopsida; order Caryophyllales; family Caryophyllaceae; genus Silene; species Silene latifolia. The sequence continues at coordinate 187,828,986 of NC_133527.1, read as the reverse complement.
CAAAAAATGCTTCCTTGCTAACATTTTTGGCAACTAAGAGATGATTATCCTATAGTAATCACGATTATTCTCTACCAATACATAGTTCCACTTGTAAATTGTTGAAATAGACAAATGAATGATCATAAATCATAATACCATTACAAAATAAAACAGAAATACCTGTTTAAGACGGTTTTACACTAAGTATATCGTAAAACAAATCCTTTTGGCAACTACCCACTTCGTCACAATCATTTGTTTACCTTTGATTAATCTACTCTCGCAACAAATATAAAAAGATAAACAAATGATTGGGACGGAGTGTGCACTTTTTAATATAAATGTACCATGTTCTATGTAGTTAGTATCTGTTTTACATAATATTAGTGTAAAACCGTCTTACATACGAACAACGACGGAACCAAAAGAAATACCCGTACCTCATCAACCTCACGAGTTAAAGCCCTAGCACTTTGCCTCAAAGACGCCTTCAACAAGTCTTTTTTGCAAGCAGGAATTGAATCATCCAAGCTTTTACTAAACGAAGTGACGGGAGAAGAACTATTTGCAGCGACCAATTTTCTGGAATTTGAATTTGAATTTGAAAACTGGAGATTATCATCTAGGTTTAACAAATCGACGATTTCATGCTTGTAGAAACCGAATAAATCCGGCCCTATAATGTTCGATTTCGGCTCCGTTTTCACGTTCGTTGGATCCTTTGCCATTATCGTCTTCAATGAAGCTTGAATTGTGAGTAAATTGAAAGGGGGAAATGAGTTTTCTAGGGTTTCGTTCTCAATTTTAAATTTTTTGGGTTACGTATGAGTAGAGATGGCAACGGATCCTGGACCCTATCCAGATTCGCGGATTCGGACCCTGATGGGTAGGATATGGATCCTTATTTTTTGGACTCCGTGGATATGGATCAACTTATTTGAAAATGGATCTGCATATGGATCTGGAAAATTTGGATCCGTCGGATATGGGTCGGATATGGATCCAACGTTGGTGTGGCGGATATGGATCTGGATCCTACCAGACCCTACTCCGATCCGGTCCATTGTCATCCCTACTAACATTACACAAACACAGTACACAAGTTGTAAGTTAGAGATGGCAACGGATCCTGGACACTATCCAGATCCGCGGATCCGGACCCTGATGGGTAGGATATGGAACTTAATTTTTCGGACCCCGTGGATATGGGTTGGATATGGATCCACTTATTTGAAAATGGATCTGGATATGGATCAGCAAAATTTGGATCCACTGGATATGGGTCGGATATGGATCCAACGTTGGTATGGCGGATATGAATCTGGATCCTCTCGGACCCTATCCAGATCCGCTCCATTGCCATTCCTACGTATGAGTATCCCTTTCTACACCTGCCAAAATAACTCCGAACCGAAAAAATTATCAAAAATATTTGAATTCATACTCGGAAAACATCGGATTGAGTCATCTGAATAACACCTGAAATCCGACTCAATCTGAATTGAATCGAACGATACTCAAACCGATAAGGACTGAATCGATTTACTTGAATTAAAAATATTTATTTCTCATAAATATACTCATACTAGTTTGAATGCCCGTGCGTTGCAACGGGGTAATTAGCTTATTTATAATGAAAAAAAAAACGTTATAAGCGTTTAATGTTTACATTATATGTCTAATAATTTGTTTACATATTATAAAAATATCTATTTCAAAAAAAATAAAAGATTAATATATACGGGGGTAACTCTTATTTATAATCATATAATCACCCCACCTTATACTAATCTTTCGATGTGGGACAATTTTACTATTTATAAGTAATATATTCACAAAAATTGGATTTTTTTTCTGATGTGGGACAATTCTAATATTTATACGTAATATATATTTAATCAAACCTGCATTATTTTTTAAAGTGGGACAAATAACATACTCAGAATTACTCCATCTTTTTTGCACTTAGTTCGACATCCAACCAGATCTCGAATACCGAATACAGACAATTGCTACTCATTATATCTAATAGTTATATTTAAATTTAATAATATGATCAAGTACTCTCCATTAATATTTGTACGTTGTTTTTCTTCAAAAAAAATTTAACATAATTGAGATACGGAAATTTTCCGTGGTACCCCTTAATTTTGTTAGATTTTCAACGTTACCCTTACTTTTAAAAATCTGCTTATGGTACCCTTGGGGTTCCATTTTTTTGCCCTTGGTACCCCCTAATGTAAAGGCTATTAAATGGATGTTATGTTTGATGGTGTGGCTATAAAATAACAATTAAAAAATAATACCCCCTTTATTGTTTTATTGGTACGGATATCTCTCTTTTAAATGCAAATTTAATTAACTATATCATTATAATATTGAAAATTTCTCATGGTAACCTTGAACTTTGATAGATTACACATGCTACCATAGACGTTTGTTTTCTATTTTTTTTTTATCATAATTAAAATATGTGCAAATGATAAGAACCTATACTCTAATGATAGAATATTTTTTTAACACAATTCTAATTATATTATTTAAACGTAGTATATTTACCACACCTACATTATTTTTCAATATGGGACATATAAATTCTATAGGTAGAAAATATAATGATATAAACTTTTAAGAGCTCTCTAAGACAATACTTAAGCGACTCAAAAGATTTTGGGTTGATGCCTAAGTTCCAAGGATGCTCATAGAATCACCCACCTTATGCTATATTTCGATGTGGGAAAATTCTATTTTTTATATGTAATATATTTATCACACCTATATTATTTTTCAATGTGGGAGATATAACATACTATGAAATACACCATCTTTAATATGTGCAAATTATATGAAATCTATATATACTCTAATGATAACATTTCTTACCATGAATCTAATAATATTATTTTCATAATTTGTTTACCTACATTATTTTGTCAAATGAAATTTAAAAGTTTTTATATAAAAATTAGAAACATTACTTGAATATAAAATAAACATAGTATATATTATAATAACTAAAAGATTTTCCAAACATTAACTTAGGTTAGAAACCATTATTGTAGAGACAGTAATACAAACTCTTTTAAGAGTTATCTCTGACAATACTTAAAGGAATCAAAAGATTTTGGGTTATGACTTCTATTTATAATCATAAGATCACCATGCCTTATGGTAATCTTCCGATGTGGGACAATTCTAATATTTATACATAGTATATTCACCACACTTACGTTACTTTTCAATGTAAGACAAATAACATACTAAGTACACCATTTTTTTTTTTTGCACCTACTTTGATATCAACCCGATTTAATAATGAGAAAATACAATACAATACAATACAATATACATTCTAATGATAGCATTTTTTTTTTGTCACAGTCTAATTATATAATTTTCATAGGATACTTTTTTTTTTTCAAATGAAATATAAAGTTTTTATATCAAAATTATAAACATCACTTTAATATAATATAGAAAATGTAAATATATATGGGAATTTCTATTATTTATACATAATATATTCACAACACCTACATTATTTTTCAATGTGGGACATATAACATACTAAAAAGTCTATAACTTTTATATCAAAAAATTTTGGATTAATACATAAGTTTCAAGGATGCCTCCTATCTATATTTATAGAATCACCCTGCCGTATACTATTATTTCAATGTGAGATACATAATTTAGTTATTTAGACGTAGTTTGTTCATAATGCCTACATTATTTTTCAATGTGGAAGATATAACATATCAGGAAATACATGTCTCTTCTTAAAAAAACCACTATTGTATACATATTATTTTTCAACTTCTTTAAAACACTTTATTAAAAATACTAATTTAACCTTTTAATATTTGTAAATATAATAACAAAATACTAATTTAACCTTTTAATATTTGTAAATATATATTAACAAAAGATAATGAAGAATCTTAGAATGGTAATTTAATTGCTACGTACCACCCTGCTAATCTCCTATTGACATTAAGAGTCAAGCATAAATCAAACTACTCTTCTTTAATCCGTGCATATATATATATATATATATATATATAAGTTACGTATTAGGTTTTGTAGGTTCAATTATTCTTTTGTAAATCTCCCCTTCCCGGCTTCCCGTGTCATTGTTCTTATTATTATTGATTTGTTAATTTGCTTTAATTAGTAAAACCTTTAGTTATTTTTTGATTTTTTGATTTTCTTTCGGGTAGTTCCCAACGATTTCCACATTATTTTTTATATCATATCGTAGATAATGATAGAAAATCTTAAGAGCTCTTTAAAACAATATTTATGAGACTCAAAAAATTTTGGGTGGATACATAAGTTCCAAATATGCATCCTATTTATAATCATAGGATCACATCACCTTATACTAATCTTTCGATGTGGGACAATTCTACTATTTATATGTACTATATTCATCACACCTACTTATTTTCCAATGTGGGACAAAACATACTAAAAAGTACACAATTTTACGTATTAAGAAGTACACCAGCTTTACTATGTGCAAATAATATGAAATTTATACTCTAATGATAGCATTTTTTAACACAAAGCTAATTATATTATTTTCATAATTTTTGTAACGATATTTTTTTGCCAAATGAAATGTAAAAGTTTGATATAAAAATTGGAAATATCACTTGAATATAATTTAGAAAATATACATATTATAATAATTAAAAGATTTTCCACTTTATTTTTTACATCAAAAATTATACTTTCCTAAATTGATTTTTGATGATGTGGACGCTCTCAAATCGCTCGAAAAAACTCTCTTTTATATATATATATAGATTTTAGGGGTTTTTTCTATTGATTATTTGTTAGATTTTTTTGTGAAACACAGCCTTTAAAAAAAACTCTTTGCGAAACACTAGCTTTAAAAAAAAAGTTTGTAAAACACAACCTTTAAAAACAAAAAAGTTGCAAAACACTACTTTTAGGCCGGAGTTTGACCAAATTAATAAAAAACCGGTGATGACTCGCCATTAATTACGCTATAAGTGCACCAAAAAAATTAATTACTCTATCACGTGTGAATGTGTGATGTCCAAACTCTTCCTTCCATTTTATTTCACTTAATTTTAGACTGAAATCACCTTAAACAATCCCAAATTTTTACATGTTAGAAAGCTTCTTCCTTGATTTTTTTTCCATCATGAAAGTTTTAAGGCGGTCGGGATGCCACAACGACATTTGAGAAGCGGTTTGACGAAGATTCTGAACTGTCACTGAACATTGTGAAAAAAAGAGGGAGCTATTTAGAAAAATTGAGGCAGGGAAGTGGTGAAGTGGATGATAGTGAGATAAAGAGGGAAGGGGCTTTTAGCGGGGGAATTAAGAAAGAGGGGGATTAATTGGGGAGAAAACAATTCATGGCTTCTATTGGACATGAATGTCCAACTCTTTTGAGGTGGTTTGAAAGGCGGTGGTTTCAACTTACCTCACTCATTCGAAAGGATGAGATAGGTTGGTCCTACCCTAGAGGATCAACCTAGTTTTCTTACCTTACCAAAAAAAAAAAAATTGGGGAGAAAACAAAAAAAAACAAAAAAAGTCATATAAACATGGCACGTGCGAGTTATTATGACACCGGAAATGAATTAAGCTGGCGGAATCCGGCCAAAAAGTAGTGTTTCGCAACTTTTGGGTTTTTTAAGGTTATGTTTTACAAATTATGTTTTTAAAGGTAATGTTTCGCAAAGAGTTTTTTTAAAGGCTGTGTTTGACAAAAAATCCTTATTTGTTTATTAATGGTAATTTGAATTGGGTCGTTTGGTTGTAAATGTAGAAACTTGCATTGCCTAGTTAGTGATTCATGTAGGTATCCAATTTACCTAAGGAGACTTAGGACTTAGGAGGGTATGATTATTGGTAAAAAGACTCTACACATCAGCTTTTCACTAACTTTCAGACTTCATACATTATCATCCAGATTTACCTCAGACTCTACTTTTCCATTTCACTTTTTTTTTTTTTTTTTTTTACAAACTTAAAAAAAATTGACACATGAGATTCATTCATTGGATAATTTTCTTTGAAGGTCGGGTCAAGACTCACTCAAAGTTTTAAATTGAGTATTGGATTTTCAAAACTCAACTTAAGACTTTGGTAAATTATTGGTAGTTTTGAGTGAGTATTGTCTTAAGGCTTACCAAAGCTATATCTCAATACTACCAATAATCTTACCCTCGTTCATGGGAAGTTCCAATTCAAGTAAGTTGGGGTAACCAAACAAGGTACTCATTTTGAAATTCACCTGAATTGGAATTCCAATTTTATTTAGTGGGTTACCAAACGATCCCTTACATTCAAATTGAAAATTATAAGGTACATTTAAGCTAATGTTCTTATCTTCAACTCGAAAAAAGTATGACATGAAACTCAACTAAACTGATATTGACTTGATTCGAAGTGTACTCGACTCGAAATAGCATAAACCGATTAAAGTAGCTATCTGAAATGAACCCGATTGAAATCGAACTAAAACTGAAAATAAGGTAAATTTAAATCGAACCGTTTTAACCTGATCTGAAACCGAACCAAATGACCCGTATTCCTTTCCACCGTTTTCATTTATCAAAAAAATTTTGAAAGATCGTCCTAAAATTTGGTGTTAATATGATATATCAAAATAATAAAAAGACTAAATTAAAATAGATTATTAATAAAAATGGACACGATTTGTATAAATTTGATACGCTCGTTATAAAAATATCCACTAACTGAATAAGTCTAGTATTGACCAAAAATAGAGGCTTGGAGGATTATGACTTATGAGAAGCACACTCTCAATAACTTGTTGAAAGATCTCTCATAATTTATTGGGTAAATTGATACCTTATACCTATTATAAGACACTTTTTCAAATTTTATACCTAGAATATTTTTTTTTTTTCAAAACTTATACCAAAAAGCCTCATTTATTCCATACTCAATACCAAATCTCATAAAATGACAATTTTACCCTTACTAATTACCCATCACCAACCTCTTGAGTTTTGCCCACCACACTTAAACCCATTTACACCCCCATTAACTCACTAACACACATACCCTCCTTCATATCCACCACATACACCCCCTCACCATCACCACTCATCACCTCATTCCCCGTCGTAACCACCACCGGGGTTGGCTGCCACCCAAGTGCCTCCCGCTAGCGTCGCAGCCCCAAGTGTCCTCCCAAAAAGCCCTTTCGATGTCTCCCCGTATCTCATAGAACCCCAAACCCAAACCAGCACCTTCTACCTAACAAATCCTCCCTTGCCACCGAATATCCCTCCCCCAAGACTAAAAAACAATAAATCTAAATTTTTTAAGGGTGGTGGCCCGGACAATGTTTAAGAAGATCCTCATGTAATTGATATCAATTTCTTTGACGCATTTTAAACATCCAAAATATTCGTTCGTGATTACAATCTAATTATATATGCTCAAATTTTTTCTTCTTAAAAAGTCACGAGTTCACCCTGTTTTTGTATATATAACTAAGATTAATATCAGCATATTAACAATTTTGTTCCTCGGCATATTAACAATTTTAGTACCATTAATGATAACAATTGTATGTTATGTTTTCCTTATCTCATCATTTTGTCATATAGTCAGCAAAAATTGCGTATGAGATCTATATTATAAATTTTAAATCGCCATTAGTAGTTTTTTTGTCTGTCGTGTTGGAGAATTCATTTAAATTTGCTTGGGTAAACAATTTTCGTTACTCGTTGTTGTGAGGTAAAGAGGAGACCAAATAAACTTAGAGATTATGAATTATGATAATCTCTTTGTTTAAGAAGAGGTCGTGCGACACGATCACAAGGATTATATAGATTGTAAAAAAAAAATTATAATTTTGCTGATTATAATGATCAAGCTTGTATAGATACTACTTTCTCAAATTCACATAACATAATAAAAAAAATGGATGATTGTATCAGTCATATTTTAACAATTTTAATGTATGTCTGTTGTTATAAGGAAAATGAGTTAGCGCCGCCCGGTGGCGCCCAATCTCAGCGCTATCCTCTCATATACAATAAATGAGGACCTATAAAATAATGGATACATCCTTTAAAATAAGTGGGGATCCCAATATTAAGGAGTGCATGTGAGAGGGTTATAAAGCATACATCTATTTTTTCTTTATATTTTTAAAAGATAAACTCACACTTACCTAATACTCTAAAAGCTGAGTTTTTTCTCGACTTCTAATTGGCGGCCGAGTCCCCCCATATTTTCTTATTCTATTTAATTAACATCTCTCCTCAACACAGTCCATATTCATATCTCTTATGTTATTTTAATTACTTATGTTAAAACATAAGTTAAAATGTCACAATTTACATACATTTAACGGGTCTAACATGTCAAATACCTTTAATATGGTTCTAATAAAATACGATTGTACATTATCTAATATTCAAATCTAATATTTATCAAATATTCGAATCTCCAAATATGGACTATTTATATTGTCACGATATTGAACACTTAATCACGCTCGATTATATGTTTATGTGTCTAATGATAGCGCCTGTTATTACGACTCGTGTATTTTTTCCACGGGTATAAAACTAGTAAACGATAAAACACACAAACATATGAACATTCAAATTTGTATCTTTAGTATACCTTGGTAGTTATTAAAAACCAACATTTTTTTTACAAATAGCACATGTTTATTAATAAACTTAGCAAAAGACGATTGAAAGAGCAATAACACTAGCAATGCCGGACAACTTAAGAGTGGTGGCATCATTTTTCTTGGGAGGCGGAGCTGCGAGAGCATCAGCAGGAGTACTCTCGCTAGGACTAGGAGAAGGACCGTCTGCTTCCGGTGCTAAACCTTCTTCCGGAGAACCAGCAGGAGAATCGATAGACGCGTCTTTGGGAGACAACGCAGCAGCAGGGGGTTCACTCGTAGGAGACTCTACACTTTGGCTGCTAGGGCTAATTGATGCCTCTGGGCTAATTGATGGCGACATGGTAGGAGCCATAGACGGTGTTTTCGATCCTTCTGGACTAATTGATGGCGATGCTGCAGGGCCCTGTGCCATAACAACGCTTGTAAATAAGATTAATCCCAATGTGAATGCCAACACGAAACGATGATCCATGATTTGATGTTGTATTGTTGGTTTTTGATTATTAGTTGTTATTATGATACAATGATTCTTTTGGAAATGCAGTGTCTTTTTTTAATGATTAGTAGACAACTGCAAAGACAAAGAATGAATTTGATTATGGAGGATAATGATATTTTATATACATTTTTAAATTAGCATATCTATTAATAGGGTGAGTTAATTTGTGGCACACATTAAAAAAGGGGTCGAATTTAAAGGTCATTCTTATAATTGTGTCACTTTTATTTTGAGGATACCTAAAATCTCAAATAAAATATTAGCTATTTATATATAAAAAACAAAAAATAAATACGGTCATGACATAAGATCCATATTGGAAACCATGAATTCGTTAAGTAAATGTATGGTTATCTTTTTAAGAGAGAACATATTCTTTAACTTAAAATTTGAACGATTTTTACCGAATGAGTTTGCATTACGACTATGTTACATTAAAATGCATAGGATTTAAAGATGAAGTTATTTAAAATTAAGTATGAACATAGCTTTATGATTGGATTATCCAGAGAACTTTTAATACACTGGTTAAGATTTAATAACATACGATTAGATAAAAATCGAACATAGCTTTATGATTGGATTATCTACTTTGGATACTTGTAGTTCTTAAGTTCTAGAGAATATCTAATACATGAATTTAAATTTAGTAACATGGAGTATAATTTTTTTTAGGGAAACTTATGAGTATAATTAATGTTAATACTTTAAATAAAAATCAAACCAACGTTATAAACCACAAAATTATTACTTTTACGTGTGTTTCCCACGTGGCTAATTTAATGAATTAGATTGCTGATAAATATTACGAGAAGTTTTATTTACTTTTTTTTTAGGTAAGCTAACCTTATAACAGAAAAAAAAAGTTAATTGACAAAATAATAATTTAAGCATGAGTTGTATGACAACCAAACTTCCCATACTTTTCAAATGTGTTGAAGGCAAATTTATTATAACAATCCCGTGCCAAAAACAAATGCACGGGTTAATTTTTTTTATCATAAGTTCATAACGAAGTATGATTTTATTTGTTCCACTTTAACTGTCTTCTTTTTAAATAAAATAATTAACCTCCTAATTGATTACTAGTATAAATTCCGCGCATACGCGGTTTTTTAGATAAGAATATTAGAGAATTTAACAATGATCTAATTATATTTAACTCGTTTTAACTCCTTTTAAAATTTTAGTATAGAATAAAAATTAATATTAGTAATGTTTTGTGTTAAGAGATAAAAAAAAAGGTTCAACAGTGTTACTCTATATAAAATTGGTGAATTTATTTTGTGTGCATCTGTGTTGTAATAGATATACTTATGCATATATTGAATCAAAAAAATTAACCAAAATTTAAATGTTCACGTTGTATAGAGTATAAATAGATGTATAGATGTTAAATTAAAGTGTAAGAAAATATATATTATTGGCAATTTTTTCGTTTTAGAAGTAAAAACAATATATGAATGCTCTTATAAATATGTAAATGGAATAGAATTATATGGAATTAAGCAGTTTGGCCCAATTGTAGATATGATATAATAAAGCCCAAATATGGAATATTCATTTAGGCGGGAAAATATTAGAGCTTTCTTATTCTTTTAGTTTAGTGGGGATGGTTGCTTACCTCAACATAAATGGGTTGTGTGTTAAGTACATGTCTAATTTGAGGACCCCTCTAGAGTCTAGACCAACTCAAGAAATTATGAGAAGAAATAATACTTCTCAGAATTTTCTCAAATAAAATTTACCTACTCTAACAAATAGGGGTTAAACTACACACAGTTGTTCTATGAAGTAATCATAATTTAAAAACCTGTAAAGACATGTATATTTTGTTTCCAGAATTAGAATCCTAATATTACACTACATTAATTGTTATATGTAACTCATGCATGTCCTACCTCAACGAGGATCCCCTGACACATTTTTGTGTTCCATCTCCTGTCTCATGCTCTCTCCTTTTGACACTTACACATAAAAATATATGGTATATTTATTATTTCCTATGTTGATGTGTCAAGCAAATAGTAGGATGGGACAAAAAATGGAACACCATATGGGACAGGGGATCTATCTGCTCACTTCATCATATAATTTATTTATATATTTGCTTTGATTGTGTTTGATTACTCTATGTAGATTTTATTGGAGAGTAAGATGAATGGTTGTCATAAGTTAATCATTGTTACTTAATCTATACAATATAGTTAGAAGACTACCTAAAGCATTAAATTTTATTTTACGTGACAGTTTTACCATTAATTTGTAGTATTTGATTATAAATTACTCCATCCATTCAAGTCCAAATACAACAAGGTCTCACTACACACTTGTCAATGCAAGATTTACGATGTAAATATTTTCAATTTTATGTTATAAAAAAATATAAAAGTTTGATATTCTAATTGCATTTACAAAAACGAATTAAACAATATCCCACATGAATATATTTTCTCTTATATATTGCAAGGAATATCGATTATTCTCTTCGAACATGAATAGTGGCAAAATCTCAATTGTTGTATTTGCTCTTGAATGGAGGGAGTATTTGATTTGATTTGATTTGAGACAATACAACATTGATGAATAATTCTTACTCTAAAAAAAATATATACATTGAATTATGATTGAATTAATGACACAAAAAGAAGAAGTAAAAAAGCCTATTTGTATTGTGTTTAGCAATTATAAATCAATTTCTTTTAAAAAAAAAGACATCATCATCATGTATATATTTTTTTTGGGTAAATTGATTATTACTCCATTATATAATTCACTTTTTGAAACTTACTCACTTATATAATTTTTTTCGAAACTTACACCCGTAAAATATAACTTTTTTCAAATATTGCTCCATTCAGTGATTTCGGCCAAACAAAGAGAAATATTTCCTCCAAAATTTGAAATTTGGTACTATTTTTTCTTGCATATGACTATATTACCCTTAGCCTTATTATATGCTTAATTTAATAAACTCTTCCTCCCAAATTTGTTAAATTCACCTCCTTCCTCCCAATTTTGTCAAATCCCTTTTTCCCTCTCGGTGCAGTTGAAGTCTTCAATATAATAAAACTAAAGACAATATAGTCATAAACAGCAAAAGTTACTACCAATTTCAAATTTTGAGTGGAATATTTTCATTTTATTGACCGGAATCGTTAAATGGGAGCAATATTTGATAAATGTGACATTTTATTGGAGTAATTTTCGAAAAAAATTATATAATGGAGTAAGTTTCAAAAAGTGAATTATATAAGGGGGTAATAATCAATTTACTCTATTTTTTTCAAAAGAAAAAATGTTGAAACAATCATTAAACATCAAAACAAATACTAAATGTAGTTTGAAGTTATCACTATATTGTTAAAATATATTTTACGAATAAAATCATCGTTTATATTTTTTTTAGAGTTTAAAGTTATCACCATATTATTTCAAGATAATGCTAAATTGCTAACCATTCAATCTACCTTGAATTGTAGCTAGCAAATAAAAATATAGAAATTTCTATTTTCAAAAACTTTTTTTAGGTTGAATTAATTACTTAATTGAACTGTTTTTAATGAAAGAACAATAAAGGGTAAAATATACCGAGAGAGAGCAGTAAGTGGATTATACATCCGATGTATTACCACCAGTTTTATATTTTCTGAGCATTATAATAAATTTTTGAGTTTTGTTTTAAAAATTATGAGTTTTACTATAAAGTTTATGAGTTAATTCACTAAAACATTAAGCTCAAAAAATTATAATAAAACTCGAAAACGAGTGATTTATGATTATGGTGTTGAAAATAAAAATAATTCTGACTTTAGGTTTAGTTTAAACTTAATTCCCACTGTTCAGGTAGGTCTGGAAGTTATTCCAAATCAATATCAACAGCATATTGGGAATTAAGTTCTAAACAAATCTTTAAATTGAAATAGTTATACTTTTCATAAAAAAACATTGCTCTTTTCTTTTCAAATGTGTTGAAGGCAAATTTATTAAAACAATCCCGTGCAAAAAAAAAAAAAAAGCACGGGTTAATTTTTTTGATTATGACGAAGTATGATTTTATTTGTTCCACTTTAATTGTCTTCTTTTTAAATTTGGAAATGAAAAATGAGTAGACTACCACTATTAACCCTATAATCTTTTAACTAACACTTCTCTTTTCAAAACAATAGTGTTTGGTTGCCATTCAAAAACACATAAAACACGGAAAATGATCGAAAACGGGTGTACCATGTACGAATCACAAACACTTACATAATAGGATATTTAGGACTTGTTTGGCTGTCATTCAAAAACACATGAATTGTAATTCATGGGAAGTGTAAAAATAGCTAGTTGTTTGGTTGTCCCAATTCACATGAATTGGAACTTCTTAGGAACTCTAATTCCTCCGTGATGGAGGAAGTTGTTTACCTAGCCCCCCAGGTAGCTGGAAGTTCTTATGGAATTAGAGTTTTCACATGCAACCAAACAACTTTTCCAAATTCAGATGAAATAGAATAGCATAGTAATTGGATCTTACTAGGCATTGCAATTTCTCATTGTCAACCAAACAACCCCTTACACAATTTTTACGTAAAATTGTCTCACACAAGACGGACATGTGTAAGAAGCACAAATACTTGTTACATAAAGCGATCTTACACGATTGTTACATAAAATCGTCTCACACAATAGGAACGGGTATAAGAAACACAAATGCTTACATAAAACGACTCTATATATATTTACGTAAAACCGTCTTACACAAAACGAACAAATATAACAAGGGTGGGACTTGGAAAGAATGATATTCACCCCACAATCTGAAATCCGTCCCTCACCATTCCTTGAGTTTATACTCTTATTAATGAGTTTAATTATTCCCACTCCTTTTCAAATTCCAACCTGTTTCATCTTCTTCTTCCTTTTTCTCTTGTTTTTTAGCGAACAAATTAATATTTTTGTTGTTTTTTTAGAGAAAAAAAATACCAAACAAACGGCTATATATTGGAGTATATCAACGGTTTCAACTTCTAAACTCATTATTTCTACAAATTAAACTGCACCCACACAAACCCAATTTCCCAAAAAAAATCACAATTCCAAATTCATTTTTTATCTTGATTAATTTGAGCAATAAAATTGTCAAAAAATCTATAATTTAAATGTTATATAAACATGGGTGAAGGATATTATTCATCCAAAAAAACTGATGCTATTTGCCACCATGTTTGTGGTCAGGTATTTTAATCCTTTCTCTGCAATTTTCAAATTTTTTGATGGTTTGTGTGTTTAAATTTGATTAAAAAATCCAGCTTTACGTCTCAAACATTTATTTACCTTTTTTATTCAGTTGAAGGATTGCGCTATGAAATTTTTGTCATTCATAATTATTTTTGCATGTCATGAGATATAATTAGCGTTACGGTTTAAATTTCTCCGATTTTACGTGTTTTGAAACCAGGTTATGAGTACCGGCTCTTATGTGTGACTTTACAAGAGTGTTTTAAGTTAAGCTTAAGTTGTGGGCCAGTATAAAATTAGATGACAGGTTGATTTCCTGATTTTATGGGATTAATTAAATCTGATTTTATTTTGCGTTTGTGAAATCCCCGAGAAATTTTCTGTGGTAATTATTGTTTTAAGGGATAATCGGATATTCTCCTAACCTAATCCCATTTTTAAGATTGAATTTTAAAATATGCGACGAGAATTTTGAAAAATGGTTAAATCATTGCTGGCGTTGGAAAATTTCGAATTTTTTAATTAAAATTTACAAAATTTTCCGAGGTTGACTTGTAGAATAACCTCTTCGCCCCCGCTGGCTTTAAATTCTGGCTCCGCCACTGTGTATAAATGTCAAGAAACCATCTCAACCAAAAGCTGACATGGTATCAGAGCCTGGTGACCAAAAGGTCACGGGTTCGAATCCCACCCCTCTATTCTAAAGTGGATAATCAGAACAGGCCAGGGAATACCGCCCGCACTTCGTGTGAGGGGGAATGTTAGAATATAAAACGAATCAAGGAACTTCAACCATCAGCTTAAGCTTTTGGTTGAGATGGTTTCTTGACAATAAACAATGACGAAACTTTGTTTGCGATATACAGGACGGGTGTAGCGGAGCTTTGATCATATCAAGAATGAGATGTTTATTAAGAGGAGTTGATTTAAGAAGCCTTGTTTTATTCCTTGTGGTAATCCCATTATGCATATATGGTTCATATATGCACGGTCAGAAGATAACTTACTTTCTTCGACCGCTTTGGGAACGACCTCCTAAACCTTTCACGGAGATCACACATTATTACAACGAGAATGTGACAATGAAAGTTCTATGCAAGCTTCACGGTTGGGGTATTCGTGAGTACCCCAGACGAGTATTTGACGCTGTTTTAGTCAATAATGAAATGGACATGCTTGAACTCCGTTGGAATGAACTGTACCCTTATGTGACGCAGTTTGTCGTGTTGGAATCAAATTCAACATTTACGGGAATACTGAAGCCGCTGTATTTTGCTATTAATCGGGATAAGTTTCAGTTTATTGAGCCTAGGTTGACGTATGGGAATATTGGGGGACGGTTTAGGAAAGGCGAGAATCCTTTTGTTGAGGAAGCGTATCAGAGAGTTGCGCTTGATCAACTTATCCGTATAGCTGGAATTGAAGATGATGATTTGCTTATCATGTCGGATGTTGATGAAATTCCTAGCAGACATACCATTGATCTTTTGAGATGGTGTGATGAGATTCCGTCTATTCTTCACTTACGACTCAAAAACTACATCTACTCTTTCGAGTATCATGTAGATAATAATAGTTGGAGGGCTTCAGTTCACAGGTATAAAGGAGGTGTGTCAAGGTACGCGCACTTTCGACAGACTGATATGATCCTGGCAGATGCAGGGTGGCACTGCAGTTTCTGTTTTCGGCGTATAGACGAGTTTATTTTCAAAATGAAGGCGTACAGTCACAACGACCGAGTCAGATTTTCCCATTTTCTCAACCCGAAGAGGATTCAAGATATTATTTGTAAAGGGACTAATTTGTTCGACATGCTTCCTGAAGAACATACTTTCCGAGAAATGATTGGGAAGTTGGGAGCTGTTCCGCGGTCTTATTCTGCTGTCCATCTTCCTGCATACTTGTTACAGAATGCTGATAAATTCAAGTTTCTTTTACCAGGGAATTGTATTCGAGAAAATGGTTAAATTTTCGAGATTTGAATATTTGATGATAGGAATGTAGTCTTTGCTGACTAATTAAAATTTCGAGATTTCATCGGAAATTATTAAGCATTCAAAGTGCGAATTTGATGGGAGAATGTGAAATCAGGGTAATGCGAAACTCAAATACAGCCCCTATGTATTTGTATTTAATTATGTAAATTAATGGGTTGGTCTCACATGTGAGATCGTAGTCAGACGTATGGTTGGGATCTAGAGTGAAGTAATTAGGAATCATTTTCTAGTTTGATGCTTATAGTTCATAGTCCATAGAGCTTAGTTTGTAGCAGGTTGACTAATTGAATGTGAATGTTCCTTATTCTTCTGTTTTTGGCTAAGTTAGAAACTTGCGTCCTGCGTCTCAATCATTTGTTTATTTTTGATTAAAATACTCTCTCCCATGAAGAATAAAAAAAGGTAAACAAATGATTGAGATGATTTAAGTATCTTTTATTTTTGACAAGTCGGTTTTTTACCTTGGCGTGTTGATATCACTCGATGAATGAGAGACGAATTTGATAAACTCGCGATAGCTGTATAACTTGATTGTATGCTCGTCTGTAATGGGTGAATGTGTCGTATGTTAGACATCAAGATCGTGCTCTTATCGCCGAATTTATGTCTAGTAGAAAATGCACTAATCTTATTGTGAATCCTAATCAACAGAACCTGAGATATTACGCATAATAGAATACAAAATTGTGGGCTAACTAAAAGTGAATACTGATACGAATCATATGATACTTCTATTACAATTATTTTTGGAAAAAAAAGAAAGCTGGACGATCAATTTGGATATTCTTTTTCTAGTTTTAGTTAAAATGCAAATAAATAATTTAATTACGCAGGTAAACAAAGGAATGATGACTGAATTTTAGTAAGTAGACAATGTGATAGGTCTTTTTTAGGGTGGCCAGCAGTAGTGCAGTGTGACAACGTAAACTTCTTGAGGTAGATACAATGTCGTGTAGTTGGCATACAAATGGAAACAATATTGGCAAACAGGTCAAACAACATTCAATTACTCTCTCTCATTCTTGACCTTGGGAGCTCTATTTCTTTTTCAAGGTTCTTTTTGTAGACTCCAACCAGTATACGTCAGTAGGTCTTCTGAGAGACGGTATTTCAATAAATTTAGTAAAAGACCAATTACGTATACAATAAAATGGGGTACTAAAAACAATGGTTACCTATACGGCAAAATAGGTATAATTGTTATAAAAACATGTACCAAATAAAAAGGACATTTAATAATAAAAGGGGTACGAAAACTATATAGAGTGGTACGATAAAATGGTCTCTCAATAACTTAGTGAGAGACCGTCTCTCCAAAGTTTTTTTGAATATTTATAGGGTGTTGATTTTTTTTTAATGGATCGAGACTATCTTTGAAGTAATGAAATACTGGTAGTCAATGTTAAGAGCTCTCTTACTCCAACCATGAAGTTATGGGGTTTGATTCTCACCCGCGATATAAGTGCGCTCATTTAAACCAACAAATTTTTTGGGTGTTGATTTTCGCAGTACAAATTTTACTCATTACAGTACACTGTTGACAATAATACCCTTCTCATTTCCTCCTCCCATTTTCCCTCTCTAATTTCTCTCTAATCTATTATCTTAATTTCACACACCAATTTTCCTCCTATTTTACGCACCCACACTATAATAACTGTTGTCGACGTTAGAGGGAGGTGGTTTGCCGACCGATTAGGTCGCCGACGGTGGGGTTGCACTGTGGGTTTAACTGGGCAGGAAGGCTATTTAATTGTTGTACTACGTGGACATTACTATGTTGAAGACTATTGTTAATTGCTCTACTACGACATTTAGTGCTATTTTTCTTTAAATGCAGTACTTGACTCCGTTGAACGGTTATGGCGATTACCTATGTCGTCCTTTTTGTCGGCGGGGCTTACTCATGTCGCCGACAACATCCAATTACGCTAATACCGTCACCATCGCACACCAATTAGCCCTTAATTAATTTCAACATAACCCTAATTAGAAAAGATAAAAAAACCTATAACAGAGAGTCAATTCAATTGATAATAATGGATTAATGAATTAAGTACTGCTGTATACTTGAATAATCATTCAAATAATTGAAGAATTAGATGGAGTTTGAAAGAGGTTAAAGATTCAACAATAGAGAAAGAGTAGAGAGAACTAGGTTTGGAATATTTAGTCAGGGGCAGACAAATGGAAAATTTGGTGCAAAATGTGCTATGATAAGTAAAAAATGTACTGCGAAAATAAATTCCGAATTTTTTCTATTATCATTTATAACTTTATAGTCATTTTGAATAAAGAAATGGAGCTTTCCTAATATACAAACTCTAGAATACGATGGAATTACAATGTGAGACCGGCCAATAGACAAACTCTAAAGTATACTATTATCTATATAAATATGATTTCTTTTCAAATGTACCGTCCTATAGTATGAGACCGTCTCGCACAATAATTATTCACTCAGATAATAATATACTCTAAAGAACATAAACTAGGGACGTTAAATAGCGCTCAACCTAATTAACTACTTAAACTATCTTCGTAACAAATGCTGTTCAAAAGTTGGTCCAACCTTATCCTATATTTAGGTGGATTTTTCTGTGACTGTTTTACCAAAACTTTCTTCGTCAAATTTTTCTTCAGATTTTCTACTACAAAGCAACATATTATCACTAAATGCTGAGTATAAACAGACAAATCATAGTCGTCCATATTTGGTACTGCTTAGGTTACCAACAATAAACATAATTGCATAAATGTAGTCTGCTTTTATGCTATAGTAATGACTCAATTCAACAAGAAATTTATTAGTCATTGAAAAGGGTTCAGTAAGGACCATCAAAATTCCGAGTCTGGTCGAGTTAATCTAGTCGAGTCTATTTATAGATAGACCTGATAAAGTTGATCCGAGCAATAAGGTTGACCAGAGACCCAAAAATGATCCAAATTTGCCTAACCGAAAACAAGTCGGCCTAAAGTGACGGCCAAACCCGAAATGACCCGACAACTTAACATTCAATATTGACCCAACCCGACCCTACCCTAAATGCAACGTAAACCCGAAATGACCTGACCCAAAGCCGACTCGACACAAAAATGATCTGAATTTGCCTAACCGAAAACGAGTCGGCCTAAAGTGACCCAAACCCGACAACATGACATCCAAAATTGACCCATAACCTGAAATCACCTGACCTGACCCTAAATGTAGGGTAAACCCGAAATGACCCGACCCAATTTGACTTGACCCAGCCCGACTCAATTGAGTCATTTGCCACCTTAAGGTATGAGAAATGAGATTAGGTCAGATGAAACTAAAGTGCTTAACTAATAAATCTGCACACCACAAATACAATTCAGAACTGTTATTCAGTTCTTGTTACCAGTACCACCACAAGTAAGCTTGAGAGTACAAACAGTGTTATACAAACTCGGGTCTATTCCAACGAAAAACAGTTGGGATTAGATATATTACAGGCAAATCATATGATTTATTTTCTCCGAAAACATAGGCAGGAACACCTGGATCAAACGGGAGGCTGCCTCTACTCCATCTGTTGTGCACATACTATCGCTGTTGATAATATGCTGCAATCAAAATTTGAAAACCCAAACTCGACTGTTGATGCCTTGAGACTCATCAGATAACAAAGCAATAACAAAATGGCGCATACAGAGAATAAACTGCGGTCCCTGACTTTCACATCATGAAAGCAAACAATGAAAAATGGGGATTCTCGCAAACTGATGCGTCTTTTATAACCTGTCCAGCCAACTTAGAATGCTGTCCTGTGAACCAAACTGTAGATCCTGCAGAAAAATATCAGTGAGATTAAGACTTTCAGATAAGCGTATACACAAATTAATAATAATATCTTGCAATAAGAGCAAGCAAGGAAACCTGAAAATCCGGAGGACTGTCAAGTTCTATGTTGTCGAGGTCAGGAAAGCCGAAAGACCCACCATAGGCATCATCAATGTTATTGAAGCCATGGGCAATGCTATTCTCAAAAGGGGAAAATGAATTTAAAATTTCATTGCATCGCAAAGAGTCATCATTGACATTAGAATCGAGAGCTTGAGGTTCTCCTGCCAAGTACACTTGTGGCTTGACCTCCTCGTATTGTTCTGTAGGTGGTTGAAGATTACCTGTCAATTCTCGATTCTGATTCTGTATAATAAAACATCCATTAGAGTGCATATGAAATGAGGGGAGATAAAGGCAGCGTACAAGGACTTTCTATTAGACTATTACGAAGAACTCAAAAAATTTAGCCTTGAGCTAAAGATACAGACTTTTGAGACGAATGGGTAAGCTGTTTCAAAATGAGAAACGAGACATTAAAGACCGATAATCATATCCTAATTAGATCTACATTCGTAAATCAATTTCAGGACTTGACTTCATCGAAGGATTCTGAAAACCGAAATTTCTAATGCTCCCGAGGTTTCTAGTTTGGTAACAACAATGCTGAAACATAGTTACATAACACATTGCTGAAAGACATGTGAATATGTCATATGCAGCAACATAGTTACATAACACATTGCTTCTCAACAATCTCAAGAGCATGTAGTTTAGCGAAAAGGCCAGGGTGGCTGAAGTCTAGGTAAATGACTACAATAACCAAGTCGAGCATGCTATCATAAATCAGAAAGGAGTTTGGACAAAAGGTCTTATATAAAATACAGAAATCGAAAAGCAAAAGGAGTTACTACAAACCTCAGTTTTTAAACCAATCAAGCAGTCATCTGTAGCATCATCACCCAGGAGAACATCCCCTGCTCTAGGAGGGTTCGGCATTTGAGTCATAGGAGTCTTTGGACAATTAACTGAGGCAGGAAGAGATTCTATTGCGGTCTTTTCATCATCATGTATATCATTTAGTTTATTTTGTTGATAGAATATCTTTGAAACCACATATTCACCCTCTCGCTCGTCCTCATCTGTTCCGAGGTGATATTGATGCATCACCCAATTTGATTTGACAGGTTTAGAGCCTTTAACTGAACTGCTATAGAGAACCATTATCTTTTTACAACCCTTTTGAACACAGTTGTCCAAGACGGGTTTGGTCTTTCCCGTTTTATGCCAGCGGACAGTCTTTTCATTTTCCTCAGTTTCGATCTTCCTTCTCTTTCTCTGCCCAGAAGCATATGCATTGGCAGTTTTATGAAAGAAATGTATACTAGTTCCATCTTTACTAGCACCTGCACAGCAAGCAAACAAACGAACACAAAAATTTTAATACTTCCAGAAGTACACAATCTTTCTTTTCTTCTTTGATCTTCAACAAATTTCTCACCAGGAAGATACTTAGGATGGGTATAGCAAATTCCTTTGTCAGTCTCAAGTGTTGGAATAAATTCATCAACGAATACATGCGGTGGTTTTGCATCTTCTGAACCACACTTTGCAGCTAGATGTTCTAGCAACTCTGCATCAGTTGGATCGAATTTTACTCCAGCTGGCAGACCAGGCCACTCATAAGTAACCTGAACAAGAGAAAATCAATTAAATTGATCTCAAACACTTGGTAATGCTATCACATACTTAAATATAGACCTACATTCATGATTTAGGTTAAATACTGGAGTACTAGATTAGAAGTCTTGCCAATCGAAAGCAAGTGTAAACAACTACTACTAGATTACTACCGAATTCCAGGACATTTTTAAATCCTCCCTCTCCACATAACAGCAATTACCTCCAAGAACTTGACCCTAAAAACCTAAGAAAAGAAAGGGAGGGAGAGTAGGGGATTTAAAATCCCTTGTTTGGATAACAAATGAGGGTGGAGGGAAATGGAGGGGGAGAGATTTGGAGGGGTCCAATTTCCCTCCTCCAAGCCTAATCAAAATCTCTCCAAAATAGGCAAGATTTGGAGGGAAATTGTATCCAAACACCCACACCCCATTCCCCCTCCCCTTCCCTTCTCTCCCTTTCCCTTCTCTCCTTCCCCCTCCCCTCCCTTTCCCTCCACTTTTGCTATCCAAACACACCACCTCCAAGGCTCCAACCTAAGCTTTAAAAGGTGCAAGACACACCGAGGCAACAAGGGCCGTGGTATTGTGGCATAATTTGTGCACTTCAAGAATTGACTATAAGAAAATTAGAATGCATAAAAAAGAAAGTTGAAGATATGGTCGACGTCTTACATCACTATTGTCAATCCAATGATGGCATTTAGGACATTCACGCTTTGCTCCACAGTCTAAATTCTGAACTGATGAAGACAAGGTAGCATGTCTTACTTTCTTTGCAATTCCTCTACAATCAACCAGCCAACTTCTGTGGAATCCATTTAAAAATACGAGCAAAAATTAATGAAATATCAAAGCCGAGGTACATTACTTAGCATCACACACATACTCCATATATGTTAAGAGCATTGTCAGTATCAATCATCATCCAGATACAAGCAGCATTCCAAAAATTTACCCATACAAAGCTCAAACATTCAAATTTATGTGAAAGTGGTTCAAACAAAAGGATTGATTACAATACAAATCCACACACTCAATTCAAGGATAAGGACCGAATTGTTAAACCAACACTATCATCAGCGGGCCAATGCTGTTCACACAAACGACATTCGACAAACAAACTATCCTGTTTCCACATTTGGTAGGAGATCTAATAGCAATCCGGTATATGCCTACTACATTTCAGGTCATCTAAAGCATTACTCCATCAAGAACATTCCCAAATTCAAATTTCTAACCCTGCAAGGGCTGCAACACATTTCAGACCGGAATTAACTTATAACTAAGCCGTGAATGCCTATCCGTATTCTACAGTATACTAGGGCACATATATCAGACAATGCTAAACTAAAGCTTTCCTCTAACTCCATCATTCCATCAATTATTTCAAAATGACATACTTCATTATTTCAAAACAGATTAGGTCGCCGAACCCCTCTCTAATTACTCCTCTACTTCGCCAAAAAGACCTCTTTGTGTTGCTAACACAAGGGTAAGGCTAGTACATCCGACTATCCCTTTACCCCGCAATTTCCAAGAGGCCTAGAGGCTAGAGGCATTTGGGGTAATGTTGTTATTGTAACTAACCCACATAACAATGTACTTCAATGGAAGTCCAAAAACATGTTTCCTTCTCAAATTAATCAAACCCAAAAGAAAACAGATTAACTCGCCCACTCTAATTACTCCTCCACTCCTTCAAAATAAGCCTTTTTGTGTTGCTAGAACAAGGGTAAGGTTACGTACATCTGACTCCCCCTTACCCCGCAATTTCCAAGAGCCCTAGAGGCATCAGGGGTAATATTGTTGTTGTTGTAACTCACCCACACAACAATGTACTTCAATGGAAGTTCAAAAACCATGTTTTCTACTCAAATTAATCAAACCCAAAAGAAAAAGCTAAAACCTTTGATTCTACAATTAACCCACTCTCAACATTAAACCCCCATAATCAAACCTTAAACCCTAAAAATCATAATTACACAATCATCAATAACAAATTGTTCAATCGTGGTGTTTTTAGCATCAAAATGAACCCAAAAAAACACCAATTCTAATCAAAAAATCAAAAATCAAAAATCAAAAATCCCAGATAAAAAAGATGAAGATATGAAGTGGGTATGAATTAAATTAGCTTACTTTGCCATATCATAAGATACCCAGATGATAAAAATTGAAGAGAGGGAGAGGGATGGGGTTTAAATGGGATGCTTCTGTGTAAAAACCGATGAAATTTCCTTTAAAATTGCAGAATGTTTATTGACATGGTTAAGTAAACACTGAAACACTACACTTCTAGTCTTCTATAGTCTTAAGAGCGGGAAACTTGTTCCTGTGCAATCTACCGAACCTCTAGCCTAGGATGTTTGTTTATATAGGGCATGACATTTGATTTTACGTCATTTCTTGTTTGAAACCGTTTTAACTTTATCATCCGATAAACATAGATGTGAAAATAAAATAAAAGGTTGTGAGAACTTTTACTTAAAACGTTTTAAGCAAGATCAATCATTAATTTATTTGAGTAAAGTTAAATTATTTTATCATTTAATTAATTTTTTCAGGTCATTGACTTAAGAAAGACCTCAATTAAAATACTAAATTAAAATACAAATAGTGAAAACTAAAGATATTAAATAAAATAAAATTAGCAAAAACTTGAGAACACAAATGTAAAAGAGTTAGGTTATATTTGGTAAAATTAGCTGAAAATGTAGCTGATTTTTTGGTTAATAACGTAAAATGATATGATAATTATTTAATATTATAAATTAAAAGGGATAAAAAATGGAAAATAACTTTCAGGTATCTGAAAATCTCAATTGCTACTCTAGGTAACATTTCATTTCAGATAACTTATTTGGACAAATAAACAATTTGCCAAACACTTGCAAACCAGGTAACTGAAATTTTGGTCAAACAAGCTACTTTGGTCAAATAAGTTACTCAAACTGTCATGTCAAACAGAGTCTTACCCTCTCAAATTTATTTGCTTTTTCAAAAAAAATGTCATTTTTTTCGTGCAGGTATTGCTTAAGACCGTTATAACTTAACTTCATCATAACTTCTTTTCCTTTTTCAATTCTATTTTAATCAAATGAATAAGCCGTCGTAAGACTAACGTTTCGTGTTTTTTGGACTTAATTTTAGCTAATTTCAGTTCAGTTGAACTCAGCTTCATTCATCAGTTCAATTCAACTTAATCCAATTCAGTTCAACTCATCTTTTCACAAATTAAGTCTTATTTCAGTTGAAGTTCACCTTCATTAACTTCAAGTCAGCTCAACTTCATTAAATTCAATTTAGTTTTTGTTTTCAGCCAAAAAAATTAGAGCATAAGCTATATAGGTCATTTTTTTTTTTTTGCATAGATTATTTTTAATAAACTAGAAAATGCGTTTTTTGAACCAACTTATTAACGGGCAGCTCCAAAGCAAGTGGGTTCGGATAAAAAGGGGGGCCCACAAGAAGTGGATCGTAGGGCAGTGACTTTGAAAAACGTGTGTAAAAGACAGAGAGTAAAGAGTAGTGAGAGAAACTTCCTTGGAGCCCAAGCCATTTTTGGTAATTTTTATAATGTTCCAATCAACATAATGTCTAATTTGCCCTCACTTTTTGTGGATAATTACCTCTTTCTTTTTTACTTGTCATGAATATGTTGAGAATATTTTGCGTTAGATTTGCTGACCAAATATTGTTTGTCTCCCTCGTCATTTGCTTTAAAAAGACATGATAAATTGACGGAAGATGGTACGGTTACACTTGGTGTATAAAATCTTCTATACAACGCAATTGCTAAATCCCGCACACATTTTTACTCTATCCCGCACTCTTTGTCCTACTATTCCATTATTACCCTTCATTTAAAAAAAAAAAATCATGGAAGGAATTTAGGAAAGTTTGTAGGAAAAATATTTATTTTTGGAGGGAAACAAGAAAAGGAAGGGAAATTTTAGGAGCTTATTAATTTTGGTATTAATATTTATATTTACCTTAATTAGAGATAATATCATATCTTAGCATATTCTTGTTGGAATATGTGTCCTCCGACAATAATGCGATCACAACTGTTGATCATGATGATCACATGTTTAAGTCTCATTTTAAAGAATACAATTGAGAAGTATTTTTACTGTCAACTGGTCAACATATATCGGTAATGATTGGCTGACTAGAGTTTGACATTACTTGTCGTCTTGACGGTGGTGATCAGTTGATCCCCTAGGTCATACCTAAAGGATAATACTCTTAATTGATCATTTAATTAATCGTATAACGTTACGAGTTAATTAAAAATAATTGATGGATAATTTTGGAAGTAAATTTACGTATCTCATTATAATCTGATTAAATAAGATACGGTCTAGGTAATTGAATTGTTTCACTACTTAGATGAAATTATTGTTTAAGGAAACAATTGAAATTGAATGAATTATCATAAATACAAGTTATTGTAATTTATAATTGATAAATTATTTTGGTACAAGTAATTGTGAATTACTAAGTCAATTTTTGTACATGACGTATTTTCATTAATACGTTGATTTTTAATATGTTAAAAATACATAACAATTTTATGTAACATGTGACATGTGACATATTGACAAATTGACAAAGATAAAATGGAATCCATTTTATCCTCAAATGGACCGAAATATTGGGTGTGATTAACAATTCATATAATGTTAATTAAGATTAGTGGAATATATGATTACTTCTCTACACTAGGCATGCATACCTAGTGTCTCTTGTGGAAGAGCACCAAGCCCATGCATTGGCCATTCCTCCACCCTCCTACCCGGTTTCCCCTAGAAAAGAACAAGGGTCTTTTGCTTAAAAAATTGATCATTCACTACATGCTTTAGTGTGTGATTTATTTTTATTCATTCTATCATTCAAACATTATTTTTAGAGAGATAAAAATAATTCTTCCTTCTTCATCCTCCTCTTGACCGAAATACAAGAGGACCAAAAATATTTTTGGGTCTTTTATTTAAGATTAATATTATTCTAGTTTTGATAATACTAATTTTATTAAGGGTATTTCTTGGGTATTAATCCTTGGGAGGGATACTATACTTGTATCCTCTTTGTTCATCCATTTAAGGAGAGCTCAAGAACAAGAGAGAAGGAGAACTCTCTTGTGCCTTATTGATCCGAAAATCACAATGTAAGATGATGATTTCTTCTATAAATTGTTTATTGTTTGCATGCATAAGATCACCATATAATTTTATGATAAATTAGCTTAAAACATATATGAATATGTTAGTATATAGATCTACTTTTCCTTCAATCGGTATCAAGAGCCTTGGTTGTTTGCATGCAAATCGGTTAAAAGTTTTTCCGAGTTATATGATTAACATACAAAACTTGTTTAATTTGTGTTATTATGATATATCACGAAAATCATTATGCATGTTAAAATTTCTGGTCCTAAAATGTTTTTAGGATATTTTGGTTAATTTATGGATTTTTATTGTTCATATTACATAATAATGACATTAAAAATATGATTTTATGAATAAAATGTCATTTTCGGACTAAAATTAGCTAAACTTCGAATTTTCTAGTGATTTTTGGATATGTTGTCACATATATTATTTTGAGATGACCTGTAAATTTTCATAATTTTTGGACTTCTTATGCTCGAAAAATGGATTTTTCATTATTAAAATCGGATTTAAGTGAAAAATAGGTTAATATGAGATAAATTTCGAATCTGGTCATAGAAATTCAGTATGTTGTCACATGCAATTTTACAAGATGTTTGTAAAATAATAGGCTATATTGAAGTCTTTGTGCATGATTTATGATTTTTTGAAGAAAAATAGCATAAATAGTAACATTATTAGTGAAATATTAATAAAAAATACTCCATGACTAAGGAAAAACGTCACATGTTGCATTTTATTATCTTTTTCAGATCTAAAGTTTAAAAGTTGATGAATATAATTTTTCTCATGTTTTTATGATTATTTTGTTAAAAACCGATAAACCGCAACATTGTTTTTCCGGAAAAATTTCGAAATTTTTAACCTAAGTTTTTGAACATTATGAGTGTCATGGTATTTTTCCAGAATGTTCATGACTTTAAATTTCAAATTTTGAATTTATTTGAAATTTTGTGATTTATTTGAAGTTTATAGCTTTTTATTGTAATTTTAGGTCCATTAATGAACAAATTTTAGAAATATGAGTTAATTATGGTCAAATAATTAGTGAAGACTAAATTTTGAGTCCTAAGAGGTTAGGGTAATTAACTTATGCATAAATATGAATTTATATATTTTTGTGATTATAAAATGTTGAAATCACGCAAATCCGTAAAAACCGAGTAATATACGATATTGGCTATTTAAAGGCGATTTAGCAT
The DNA here is from genome assembly GCF_048544455.1 of Silene latifolia. Lineage (NCBI taxonomy): Eukaryota > Viridiplantae > Streptophyta > Magnoliopsida > Caryophyllales > Caryophyllaceae > Silene > Silene latifolia. The sequence goes on along the minus strand of NC_133527.1, from coordinate 187,800,757 downwards.
AAAATTGGGCATGTTCATACATATTATAATGCTGCATTTTCTTTATGATTGTCATAATTTTATTTTATGTAATTTTGAATTATGTAATTTTACTTAGTATGGCCTTAGTTTTTTAATTGGTATTACCCGAAATGTATGGGAATATCGATTCGGTTGTAATTTATTGTGATCTCGTATCACTGTTTTGTAAATTAATAGATTTATTTTATTATAGTTACAAATGTATAATAGGAAATTATGTAATTTGCTATGTAATTTTATTTATCTCGGAGTTGCCCAAGACGGATTTCTTCAAGATGGTGATACATAAAGACGGTGTTACCTCGAGATGCGTGCCACAACCGAAGTTCAAGGGACCAATGGAGTTGGTTTCCGAATATGTAATAGTTAAATAGTTTTTCTATTTTAGGAAGGCCATACTAGAATTTTTTTTATGCTTTGCATTTTATTTATATGTCGCATGCATCGCTAAATCGCCATAACTAAAACATGCATCATCTTTCATCGAGTTTATCGACCATGTCAATTACAATTATCGTAGTTCACCGCTTTAGTTCACTTAAAACGTGATAGATAATAAATTGACATGATCTCTCGCTAAAACAATCAATTGAGACATAGCCTTACCAAATAGTAGAAACCATGAAAACCTATTTCGCGAGGGAGTGAACTCGGCTACCCCGGGGTACAAACCTTGTTACGTAGGGGAAGTGGGTGATAAATGTCTATCCACCGAATTCATGTTGATGAGGGTTTCATCGGCTACCCCGTGGCCAAGTTAATGTGGGTTTGGATCATGGACACATTTATTCGAAATTTGGATTGAACTCAACAAAAGTTTTTGATAAGGTTTCATTGGCTACCCCGTGCCCTTGTCGGATGTGTTTTGGGCTATAGATAAATAATTAAAGTAATTTTATCGACCGAGAGTTCTAAAAGTAGAATCGATTAAAAAGTTAGTCCACCGAGTTATATTGATAAGGGTTTCATCGGCTATCCCGTGCTCAAGTTAATATGAATTTGGATCTCGGAATCATTTATAATAGTTGGGTAGAGGTCACTATATAAATGCTCATATCTTGTTAATCTTTTTACAAGTATGATTTAAAAAGACAAATGTTAATATTTCCTTTTCCTCCATACTTGTAGTTCATTACAATGAATCCATCAAATGCTACCGCACCGATAACTATTGAGTCTTACCACAATGTTTTTGACGACGTTTGCTCCAACAATGATTTCGACACTACTAGAGAACTTCATTTTGGGATAGGTTCGGATGGAAACCTTAACTTCATCACTTCTTCTAAACCACCTACTACTACTAGATGTCGTGTGAGCCCGTCTCAGGAAGACTACCTCATACAATCTATAGGGTCTTTGTCTCTGGAAGATAAAGATGCCAAAACTAGTGGGAGCTCAAGCAATCAAGTTCTTGCTTCAAAGGGCAAAAAGTTCTAGAAGAAGGGAAAGAAAATCAAAAACTTCAAGCAAGTTAATGATGAGTGTCATTATTGCTATGGCATGGGACATTGGCTTAGGAATTGTCCCGTATATTTGCGAAATATAAGGAAAGGAATCATCACTCCAAAAGGGTTTAAGAGATGTGGAGAGGCTTAGCAAGGGAGATGTGGATCTACGCCTTGGAAATGGAGCTCGAGTAGCGGCCGAATCCAAAGGAACTTATGTTTTAGCTTTGCCTAATGGATTTGAGTTGTATTTACATAATTGTTTTTATGTGCCTACACTCTCTAAAAACATTATTTCAATCGCCATGCTAGACATGGACGGTTTTTGTTTTGTCATTAAGAACAATCGTTGTACTATTTCAAGGAATAATTTGGTTATAGGCCAAGCTTCTTCCATCAATGGCATTTACATTTTAGAGACCTCAAATCCGACTAATGATATTTATAACATTCAATCAAAAAACTAAAATCAAGTGACCCAAGTGAAGCGTTCATTTGGCATTGTCGATTAGGTCACATAAACGAGAATCACATCAAAAGATTAATTTCGACTAATGTGATTACACCATTTGATTATCAATCATATGGTACATGCGAATATTGCCTACTTGGCAAAATGACTCGTAATCCTTTTAGTGGTAAAGGGACACGAGCTAGTGAACTATTGGGACTCATACACACCGATGTGTGTGGACCAACGAGTATCACCGCTCGTGGAAATTATGACTACTTCATAACCTTCACCGATGATTTAAGTAGATATGGGTGTAACGCCCCGTAAATTTCGGACCGTTAATATATTTCAGAAATAATTTATTAATCAAAATAAAAGTGATAATTAAGTATTTAAAGTAAAAATAATTTAAAGAAATATAATTTTATTATATTTTGAAGAAAAGTATTTATTTTGATAGTTTCGAGATGTTTAAAAATAGTTTAAACCGTGTAAAATCTTTTGTTTCGAAATAAGGGCGTATCGGGGGGAAAATGACAAATCGTTTGAACGTTGGGTAAACGAAATTGGAAATGGGTCGTATGAATACTCAATTTTATTGTAATCTCGTGTTTAAAAACTTTGGACTTGACGGAATTTGCATTTGACTTACGGATTTAATTATTATTGAAACGAGTCAAAACCGACTCGTAAAAATCCCGACTAAAAATCCCGCACTTTCCTTTTCTCCTTTCCTTTCTCTTTTCACGCAGCATTCCCCTTCCCCTTTACTCTTTTTTCTGATTTTTTCTTTAGTCCTTCATCATCTTCATCCTCTTCCTTATTCCAAAACACCATTAACATAATTTCAAGCTCAAAATCGACGTAATTTCTTCGTTACTAGTCCGTTTTTCGCATAATTTACCTTTACGGAATCCCCTCGCCACGATCTACAACTTAGTATGTTCTAATTTCAGTTTTCATTAAGTTTTTTTTAGACCAATTTTCGGAAATTCGGTATTTGTGCTTAATTATTGTGTTTTTATTGTTTAATTAGGTGAAGATTTGGAAGACGAGTTCGGGGACTCGTATATTGTAGAGGATAGCGGCTAGTTGTGGTTAGAGTTTGGGTTTTGAGGTGCTAATTGCTCTTTTTCTAGCTTAAGGTAACTGTAGACACCTCGTTTCTGCACCCCTCGCAAACCACCCGGTGATGATTGGGCCGCATGTTTGATACGCGGAACGATTTGTGACAGTTCGTAAGATTATCTTCAAGTGATTGCTCAAATATTAATGTCTACCTCTTAGTTGTCATCTACGTTCCGATACGGTCGTTTTGGCAGTAATTAGAGTACATTTGGAGTCCGGGTCAAAAACCGTCTTCATTTCCTAAAATAGTCAAAACCCGAGTCAAAGCAATGGGATTGTCTACCTAAGGTTAGGATGTCATAAAATATTGAGATTATATCTCATTTTGAGTCCCATGTCACTTCATTAGGCTAAACTTAAAGTTTACATTACAAAATGTGCATTTCATTTAGCTAAAACGACAACCCGATCTTTAGGCCCGTTTTACGAGGTCATAACGAGTTTTTTGGGTCAGGCCTATTTCACAGAAAGTTCTAGATCTTTCTTTTAGCTTTCCAACGCCACCGAAATCACCTAAATACGAGTCTTGTAGAGAAAGTTATGCCTAAAATACGACAGGCTGTCAAACGCGTTTTCTACGCGCAGAGGAACCTACCCGGGAAAGGACGCGACAAGTCTTTGCGCCTCTTCCAAGGGACGCATGCTCTTTGCGCCTTTTCCCAGGGTTTTCTTTTTGTCCAAGTTTCCGCGTTTAACCTAAGTCGGTTATTTCCGGATCTTTCCTTCCGTATCCTAGTCTTTCCATAATTCCGTCGTGTGATTAGTATAAATAGGAGCTTTCGTTCCTCATATTTCTCGCGCGAGTGTCCGCCCTTCTCTTCTCCCTTTGCATTCTAGACTTCGTTCTTACTAATTGGCGCCTACGTGCTTGGACTTCCGACCACGTAAGCTCGGATCTTTCCGGGTACCAGCCTTTCCGTTGCATGACCGACCAATTTGACCAACTACACTCAATCAATCTAAATTAATTAATCGTTTTCCTCTTACGAGGGCACTCTCTTTACATTCGCGTCGAGCATCACTAGTCGATATCTTAGTCCTTCTCGTTCCGTCAACATGTAAGTCTGAGGGTGTAAATCTCTCCTTTTATTTATTGTATTTTATTTATCGTACCATTATTGTAAGATTTGTGTCGAAAATACCATTAAAACCGATTTCTAAAACCCTTTGTTAAAACCTTTTTTGCGGATTTCCGGTGAGACGGGCGTCGAGAAAAGACGCAGCAACCGCTGCGCCTCTTGAAGGAGCGCGCACTGCTGCGCCTCTTCGTGAGGCCGCCAGCTTCTCGCTTCTTTTCTTCTTCCTCCGTCCTCTCGTAATTCGTATCAAATTTATTTCCTTTGTTTGTTAAATCTGCTAATTCGTTCACATGATAGTTTAATAATTCATATGTATATTAACCATCATCATTAACATGTTTAAATCGTCATAAATCCGACTTAAATCCCTAATAATCAATATTTGCGGGTTTTTCGTCATTAAAATTCAATTCGAGTTTTAGGGATTCAATTCGTTCATGTTGAGTTTCCGGGATTCATTGTTGATATATTTTCACCTGTTTAGTCATTACTCCGTCGTCATTCATCATGTTTAGTTAATAATTCGTTTAGTTAGTTAGTTTAATTAATCATTCATTAACATTGACCCTTCGCATAATTAATCCGTCTTATTTCCGTCTCATCCATGTTTTACTGTTTTATGACCTCAATCATATGTAAATAATCTGCTAATAACTTTCATCCGAGTCTAAAATCGTAATCAATCCTTCAAAATTACCAATTAACATTAACGGTTTGCAGTTCCGGCTTCACAGCCAGAACTCACCCTTGGAACAGACGCAGCAACTGCTGCGCCTCTTCCAAAGGGCGCAGTACCTGCTGCGCCTGTTCCAGGATGAGTTCTGTCTCTGAACTCCTTTTCTGCCTTGACGTAGTTTAATTAGTAAGCGTATTAATCAACTAATATCTGTATTATCACCTTCTGATCTGTCGTGTTTTATTCTTATTTCTTTTTATCAAATCATCCGTTTTAAAGGTATTTTCGACATAAATTGCCTATTCCAATGTAATTATTGTAATTTATTATTGTATTTTGTATCATTTGTATGTTTCACATGTAAATGAACCTTAAATTCCAATTTCGACCCAATTGTTTGCTAATTACATGTCAACCGACTTAGTCTAATTCTCACATGCTAGGATTAATCTAATGGATGTTGCATTGCATGCATATAGTCGACGATATATCGAGTACGAATAACTTCCCTAATCATTAGTAGAGGCCGCTATCGAGGCGGGCGGGATTAGGTGTTCGATCAAAAGAGCTTCCTAATACGTACCCTCACCCCTTACTCCAGATCTCCGTGAGCACCCGTGTTCATTGGCATCCACGAGAGTCATTCTAGACATAGAATGCTAAGGGTAACAATTGCTTAGTGTTCATGTCACTACTTTATGTCTTGACATGACATGAGGTATTCGAACGGTTCCAATTTCCCATAAAAATTGGTGGCGACTCCATACAAAATGCAAACGCTTGTTTTCGAGCCCCTTCACCAAGCGCCCCCGTGGGCGGCCCGCTGTCCACAGTTTGGCGACTCCGCTGGGGATATGCACTTACGTGTAGCTAAGGGTGAAACTTGAACAAGGTTAGGGAATAAGTTTGTACAAGACAATTGTCGGTTTTCATAACTCGGTCTTCCTAGACCGTTTAATTCGGCCTTCCTAGGCCCAACCCAACCCATTCGACCAATCGTCCCGTCTAAACGGTCCTAATTCTTATTTGGGCCTAAGGATGGATAGCGATTGACGTCATCCATACCATGATGCTTACTCTTGTTTGTATCAAGGGCCTTCACTACTTGAGGAAATGGACTAGGAATCGGCCTTACTCTTGTTTGGTACGAGCCTCTCCACAGACTTCGGGTTTGATGGTTCGGTATGGCAACCCACCCTTTAAACCAAAACCCTTTTAAATGCACTCAGCATCCCGTTATAATGCTTGTATAAATGTTTGTACCTTACGTGATCACCATTTTCTAAACAAAACCATGACGATTTTTGTAAGGTTCAAAATCCTTCTTTAACATGTAAAATTTTCGAAACATGGGCCTAACATTAGCACAAAACGAATCGAAACTCTGTCCATATGTCGAGTCAAACTTCGGGCCTAAAACCCATTTCAAAAAAAAAAAAAATCGAAAAAACAAAAAGTCCAAAGAAAAAACGAAAAAACAAAAAGTCCAAAAAAACAAAAAAACAAAAAAAACGTTTTAATCAAAATATTTTCAAACCTTGTAAATGTAAATATGTAAATTCAATTGGGCTAAGTTAGAGTCGGAGTTCAAACTGACTACGTCCTAGTCGGAACTCTCTCGAGTCATAAACCCGTCTCTCTTTACATTTTGGGTCTTTTCAAATTCAAGTCAAGTCCTAAGGCGTCGCGCCGTCATTTTGGACCCCCTACCCCAATTCAGTTAGGATCTAAACACTCGAGTCACACGTTCCGAGGCTTAACACACGAGTCTCAATGGGCCTCATATTTGATTCTAAACTACAATAGTCTTCTGAACACCTATAAGCAAACCTCGAGTCTAGAATCAACACGTGTCATCAATCCCGTCAATAAGGTCAATCATATAAGGGTCACTCCGTCAAAGTCAACACTCGAGTCTAAAGGTCAAGGTCAAGCTCCGTGAATCCAAACACGAGAAGTCGCTCACGACATTTCACGAGTTCACAAGTCAAGTCTAGATGTGTCATCTTATCCCTTCCTTTGTTGGTTGCCTTAGTATGCGTGATCCCATGTCGAATCGAGTTGTAATGCGCGTCATTTCTGTCGAGTAGGAATCCAGCAAGTTCCGTCAATCAGCAAAGTCATGAAGGAGCTCAAGCCACCATCACCGTGTCTCTCCAGGACGTTTATGCCATGGTCCTGCAAGTTCAAGCTACAGTGGAAAATTTGAGCATTCGCGTCCTCACCCTCGAAAATGGAATGGTGGAAAAGAACATGCCAACTAGGGAAACTTCTAATCTAGGTCGTCCAAAGTTTACCTCTTGTAATAACCATCGTCCTAGAAAGCCGAAAACAGCTGAAAGGAAACCTGGGAGGCATCAAAGGGTGCTTACTGATTTAGGCATGTCTTATGCCGATGCTTTGAAGAGACTCTCTACCCAAGGCAAGCTGCATCCAATAGGTCCGACTCCGGATCCACCTTTAGAGAAACAGGTAAACCTATGGAAGGGCAACAAATATTGCTTATATCACCAAGGTAGAGGCCATGATATTGAAGAGTGTTTTCTCTTGAAACACACCATCCAAGATATGATCGAAGAGGGCAAGCTTCCTAAGCCACCTTCTGTCGGAAAATCCAAGAAAATCAATCCTCTTGGGTCTAATATCATTAAGCATGATGAAGAACCATCTCTAGATTGTTCTCATCTCCTCGATCATCATGATGATAAAGAAATCAATGTCCTCAAAGACGAAGATATCCAAAATGGAATGCTCATGCTTTCCATGGCCTTCGACAACAAATTTTCCAAAATAGAAGGAGCTGTTGATAATCTAAACTCTCGACTTTCCAAGATGGAGAATCAATTTGCTGAAATGGGTAAGAAGCTTGATGCCCAACCTCTTAAGATGAAAAGTGTCCAGACAAACCCTCAACTTGACAGTCCTAAGGAGAAAGCAACAAGTGGACAATCGATTCTTAGTTCTTCTCATCCGGGAATCAAAATTAATAAAGGCATCTTCATGGAGCCTTCGTCAAAGAAACCTAACAACCCTCCAAGGTCATTTACAAAGGCTACCGAAAATAAAGGCACACCTCCTAGGAAATTTACCAACCTTGGTATTACATACGCTGGTGCCCTTCAGAGACTCATGGAGCGACGAATGTTGAAGCCTATAGGACCTACTCCCGAACCCGAAAGGAAATCCAAGTTCTGGGATGAGAATGCCTACTGCAAATACCATAGAGGCAAAGGGCATGACACAGAGAAATGTTATAAATTAAAACATGTCATTCAGGATATGATCGAAAACGGGAAGTTGTCCCTCTCAACCCTTAACCCACAAGGTAGCTTAGGCAATCCTCGTGGATATACCACATATCAAGAAACTCTTCTTGACTATTATCCTTCCAATGTTCCCAATGATGAGGACGGGGTGCTCAAATGGGTGAATGCTCAAAGTCAGATGCCGAAGCCAGTTGCTGGAAGGGAAAACGTTCAAGCATGGGCCGATGATTACGAGTCTAGTTCTAGGATTGAGTCAAAGTCCGAGTCCGAGTTTTAGACTTTCTATCTCATATTTGTTCTAGTAACTTTCTTCGTGTCCATTTTCATTCCTAGTGACAACCTGGGGGCTGTCCCACGAGTCACGTGTCTTCTCAAGTCTATGCTAAATACATTTATTATCCATTTCAATAAAACTACAATTTTCAATCCATATATTCTATCATATCTCTTCCTTTACCCTTTTCCTGTGACAACAAGAATTGGTTTGAGACATTTTTTAAAATAATAACAACAACACATTCCAAGTCGATGTGAGTGCACTTAGACAATGTTCCATTCCAAGTTGTAGAGGACCTGAAACTCCGTGTTCTTTTCTTTACCTATTCCATGTCTGGCAATAGAAACCACAATATAACCCTAGTCTAGCACGAGCCTATCTCAAGAGATTCTAGGACGAATCCAGACCGTCTCCCTTGTTAACGATCCATGACAAAAGGCAAGCCCATTCCCCACAATAAACAACCCGTGTTACTAAGTAACAACCCGTTTCACATCAAAAGGTGCTAGTCTGACCCAAGTCAATCCAAGACGATACGAGCCATGATCAAAGACAAAGGCTCAATCAAGAGGAACTGAGGTCAATATCTGAAGCCGTAGTTATGCCCGTAATCCAAGACAAAGAAGAAAGCTCAATCAAGCAAGTCAAGTCAATATATCCAAAGACAACGTCATCCTCAAAAAACCTGAATCAAGAATCTCAGCAAAAGCCAAGATAAGTTCTAGACCAAGAATCTGAGTCTGAATCAAGAACAACCCTGAAATCCAAGTGCTGAACGGAATACTGCTGAAGTCTATAGAATCAAGACATCAATGAAGATGGTCAGCTAGCACCTCGCTTAGCCTTTCACACATCATACACCCTAAGTCCTTCTCGAGACCGTTACAGGGAGATAGTTAGGAATTTTGAGAATCCTCTCAAGCTCGTCAAGTATACCCGTCCTTTAGGACCAAGACATGGAAACTTGAACCCACGTCATTTTTACCTACCTTTATGTGCTCAGGCTACATCAAGCCAAGAGACTCCATTTCCAAGCCATATTACAAGCCATAATCCCATCAAGCCTTAACACCACAAAATCAAGCTCCAGAGATTTGTTTCATCAAAGCCTCTTATGTCCGAGCTCCACATTCCAAATATCCAATCCAGTTTCACCTTGACCCATACACGGAGTCTTCGAATACTTTGCTACCTAGAATGGGACATACCCATATCATCCTTAGGGTCCACTAAGTGTGCTCATACAACAAGGAAATTTTTACAAAAATTAATTATACCTCTTTGGTCTATGATCAGAAGGAGTTATCTCAAATCGATTCTTCGAGTCACCAAAGGAACATTACCCTTGTGACCCCTGCACTTTAAGGTCCTAACAGCATAGCTTAGGCACACACTTGAACTACGAGCATGGTTTGATTTCACCTTTTCAGGTGGATACGTAGGCAGTCCTTTCTTACACAAGAAGGATACAACCACAACACCCAAACAAAATTAACCAAACCTCAGAACTACGATCTGGTTTGATTTCACTTCACGTGAATACGTAGGCAGTCCTCAAGGACACAACCATCCCCACTTCCAACTTTCAATCTCAATTATCAACCACCTCAACTATCAACCACCTCAACTATCAACCATCCCAACCTCAATTAACATCCCTTCCGCAACTAATACCTCTATACTGGGGGCTCCTTTTTGTCGCCCAGTCTTCTTTTTTACCAAATTCCAGAGTCATCTTCTCATCCTGGGGGCTTCTCTTCCAAGATGCCACCCTTCCTTTATTCCTCTAAGTCTAGCTAGTACTCGGTCCGGACAATGACAAAGATCTTAGATCAATTCTCCAAGTCATCGTGCCTCAAGAGGGGTCTCTTTTACAGCAAGCGATAGTGGAAGAAATCCTAGTAGACAGATGATCAATGGCTCATGCTTTACCTTTATATGCCTTCGTCATTCTTGAAATTCTTATACCTTTGGAACTGATGTGCATTATCACCCACACTTGGCTAGGGGTTGTGCATGCTTAAGCAAAGTCCGTCAAGGTCATCCCTGTGTCGCGTCAAATCTAAGTTAGTGTCGCGTCAGTCAAACCTAAGTCTACATTTCGCGTCACATCCATATAAGGTCTACGTCGCGTCAGTCACGTGTCTAAAGCCCATTTGAATATACATAACGCATTACAAACGACAAATTTCTTTGAACAAGTTTTAAACAACTTTTATAAAGAAACAAGTTTTGCAAAACTTTTGTGTTTCCTCATTCGAGGTCCATGTGATAATTGCTTACGTGCACATATTAGATTGCATTCTTGTGTGGCTACTAACCATGCAGGTGAGCTTCCAGCGCAGCAGTATTTTGCAGTATTGCTCAAATCCTCATATCCAGCGCAACAGTATTTTGCAGTATTGCTCAAATCCTTACATCCAGCGCAGTAGTATTTTGCAGTATTGCTCACTCAAGATTTCTCCCATGACGATCAAGATGTTCCTAGTCGTCAATATAATCACCCAACGAGAGTTTGCTTGAGGACAGAGACAGGCAGATCCCCCAAAGTCATCGCTTTATTCCCCAGCGAGAGTTTGTTTGAGACCGACGCAAGCAGATTCAACCTCAAGTTTCGCGAGAGTTTGTTTGAGACTGACGCAAGCAGATTCAACCTCAAGTTTCGCCAGAGTTTGTTTGAGACCGACACAAGCAGATTCAACCTCAAGTTTCGCCAGAGTTCGCTTGAGACCGACGCAAGCGGATTCCCCAGCAGTTTCTACCGACGTCCTGCTACTTTCAATATTTCTTATTTCCCCGCGGAGTGCGACAAAGGTGTCGTTCTCCAGAAGTTCCCAAGCCAAAGCTTCATTCCTTAGGTTCGTAAACCCAAAGTTAGGATTCTTACCCCTAGATTCTTAGATCCCAAAATGGCTTCCTTTAGGTTCATAAGCCTTTAAGCTCCCACACCAATATCCTTAGGTTCATAAACCCATAAATCCTTTAGGAGTTCTCATACCTCACGCGTTTAAAACAAGAATTAGTAACCCAGTAGTTCCTAAACTTAACCCTAGGATCCCAAATTCTCTTAGGTTCACAAGCCTTTAAGTTCCCATACCAGCCGTCCTTTTAGGTTCGTACACCCAGGTTCACACACAGCTTCTTTTAAGTTCCCAAACTCCCTAGAGTTCACATACTTATACCCTTTAGGATCACATTCCTTTAGGATCACCTTTTTAGGATCACCCTTCCTTAGAGTTCCTACACCCAAACCTTGGTTACCCCTTAAATTGAACTTATATTTGGCCTCCTTCCCGCCGATGCTTTTCCTTTAGGGTCCCCACGCCCTAGCACAAATCCTTACTTAACTTTTAGGTCTTACCCTTAGCTCCTACGCTTAACCTTAGCTCCTATGCACCTCCAGAAGCATCTCGAGAAAGAAGTCTCAGGTATGGTCTCTTCTTATGGCTGGCGAGCTTCCTTACGTAGTCTAATGGACTTTAAACGACCCTCCCCGATAGTCGACAGACTCTAAAATGTTCCCGACGACAGGTCCTTGGCTCAGACCCCTTGAGCCGCCTCGCGTCGCCATAGTCGTCAGGTTGTAATCTTCGATTGACCTGATGGCTATACTTTGACTTTCGCCTTGTCCAAGCCTCGGTCAAAGTGGGGGCTCTCAGACACCTCGTTTCTGCACCCCTCGCAAACCACCCGGTGATGATTGGGCCGCATGTTTGATACGCGGAACGATTTGTGACAGTTCGTAAGATTATCGTCAAGTGATTGCTCAAATATTAATGTCTACCTCTTAGTTGTCATCTACGTTCCGATACGGTCGTTTTGGCAGTAATTAGAGTACATTTGGAGTCCGGGTCAAAAACCGTCTTCATTTCCTAAAATAGTCAAAACCCGAGTCAAAGCAATGGGATTGTCTACCTAAGGTTAGGATGTCATAAAATATTGAGATTATATCTCATTTTGAGTCCCATGTCACTTCATTAGGCTAAACTTAAAGTTTACATTACAAAATGTGCATTTCATTTAGCTAAAACGACAACCCGATCTTTAGGCCCGTTTTACGAGGTCATAACGAGTTTTTTGGGTCAGGCCTATTTCACAGAAAGTTCTAGATCTTTCTTTTAGCTTTCCAACGCCACCAAAATCACCTAAATACGAGTCTTGTAGAGAAAGTTATGCCTAAAATACGACAGGCTGTCAAACGCGTTTTCTACGCGCGAGAGGAACCTACCGGGAAAGGACGCGGCAAGTCTTTGCGCCTCTTCCAAGGGACGCAGTGCCTGCTGCGCCTTTTCCCAGGGTTTTCTTTTTGTCCAAGTTTCCGCGTTTAACCTAAGTCGGTTATTTCCGGATCTTTCCTTCCGTATCCTAGTCTTTCCATAATTCCGTCGTGTGATTAGTATAAATAGGAGCTTTCGTTCCTCATATTTCTCGCGCGAGTGTCCGCCCTTCTCTTCTCCCTTTGCATTCTAGACTTCGTTCTTACTAATTGGCGCCTACGTGCTTGGACTTCCGACCACGTAAGCTCGGATCTTTCCGGGTACCAGCCTTTCCGTTGCATGACCGACCAATTTGACCAACTACACTCAATCAATCTAAATTAATTAATCGTTTTCCTCTTACGAGGGCACTCTCTTTACATTCGCGTCGAGCATCACTAGTCGATATCTTAGTCCTTCTCGTTCCGTCAACATGTAAGTCTGAGGGTGTAAATCTCTCCTTTTATTTATTGTATTTTATTTATCGTACCATTATTGTAAGATTTGTGTCGAAAATACCATTAAAACCGATTTCTAAAACCCTTTGTTAAAACCTTTTTTGCGGATTTCCAGTAGACAGACGTCGAGAAAAGACGCAGCAACCGCTGCGCCTCTTCGAAGGAGCGCAGCACCTGCTGCGCCTCTTCGTGAGGCTGCCGCAGTTCCTGCTTCTTTTCTTCTTCCTCCGTCCTCTGTAATTCGTATCAAATTTATTTCCTTTGTTTGTTCGTCTGCTAATTCGTTCACATGATAGTTTAATAATTCATATGTATATTAACCATCATCATTAACATGTTTAAATCGTCATAAATCCGACTTAAATCCCTAATAATCAATATTTGCGGGTTTTTCGTCATTAAAATTCAATTCGAGTTTTAGGGATTCAATTCGTTCATGTTGAGTTTCCGGGATTCATTGTTGATATATTTTCACCTGTTTAGTCATTACTCCGTCGTCATTCATCATGTTTAGTTAATAATTCGTTTAGTTAGTTAGTTTAATTAATCATTCATTAACATCGACCCTTCGCATAATTAATCCGTCTTATTTCCGTCTCATCCATGTTTTACTGTTTTATGACCTCAATCATATGTAAATAATCTGCTAATAACTTTCATCCGAGTCTAAAATCGTAATCAATCCTTCAAAATTACCAATTAACATTAACGGTTTGCAGTTCCGGCTTCACAGCCAGAACTCACCCTTGGAACAGACGCAGCAACTGCTGCGCCTCTTCCAAAGGGCGCAGTACCTGCTGCGCCTGTTCCAGGATGAGTTCTGTCTCTGAACTCCTTTTCTGCCTTGACGTAGTTTAATTAGTAAGCGTATTAATAAACTAATATCTGTATTATCACCTTCTGATCTGTCGTGTTTTATTCTTATTTCTTTTTATCAAATCATCCGTTTTAAAGGTATTTTCGACATAAATCGCCTATTCCAATGTAATTATTGTAATTTATTATTGTATTTTGTATCATTTGTATGTTTCACATGTAAATGAACCTTAAATTCCAATTTCGACCCAATTGTTTGCTAATTACATGTCAACCGACTTAGTCTAATTCTCACATGCTAGGATTAATCTAATGGATGTTGCATTGCATGCATATAGTCGACGATATATCGAGTACGAATAACTTCCCTAATCATTAGTAGAGGCCGCTATCGAGGCGGGCGGGATTAGGTGTTCGATCAAAAAAGCTTCCTAATACGTACCCTCACCCCTTACTCCAGATCTCCGTGAGCACCCGTGTTCATTGGCATCCACGAGAGTCATTCTAGACATAGAATGCTAAGGGTAACAATTGCTTAGTGTTCATGTCACTACTTTATGTCTTGACATGACATGAGGTATTCGAACGGTTCCAATTTCCCATAAAAATTGGTGGCGACTCCATACAAAATGCAAACGCTTGTTTTCGAGCCCCTTCACCAAGCGCCCCCGTGGGCGGCCCGCTGTCCACAGTAACATATTTCGAGTTACTCGACGAAAGATCGTCACAATCTTTGTTGTTTTGGATGTTTTGTGATTTTTGGTTTAAGTAATAATTTTCACATGTTAAAATATGGTTGCATGCATGCTTAATTTAAGCCTTTTGGTTAGTTTAAGTTAGGATATGAGTAATGGAACGATTAATTAATGATTGGATGATGTTAAAACGAGTTAAAATGAAGAAAAAACGGAAAATTAAGAGGTATAGGGTGACGGGCAGCAGGCCGGCAGGCCGTGGCAGGCCGTGGCAGGCCCGTGGCAGGCCCACGGCTAGCCCACAGTTGGCCCGGGTCGGTCCGTTGCTTGTTTCGCGGGTTTCCATGCTTTGTCCGTCAATTTAGGTTCATCAAGGATATAATTAGAATGAGTACACATGGTTAAACTTGTGAAGGGAATCATAATAGTAGCTAAAAGTTATGCTAATGGTAGAAAAATTATGTTATATTGACAATTATCACATGTTAGGATAGTTTACAAAATGAATTTTATAGCGATAATTGTAATGTTTTGTTGATTGTGCCGAAAACTGAGCCTTAGTCCCTTTGACTGATGCGATGTCAGTTAATTGAGTGATTGGTCAGCCGCAATTTGACCCGTACCTGTCGCAGGGCTGGGGTTGCGGGTAAAAATTTGGTTGAATGATTTAGATAATCGGCCTTTTTCTTGTTTTAGGCCATTTATTATATCTCTATTTCACATGTGTAATTAGTTGAATTTAAATAGCTTCTTATTTAGTTAGTTGAAATTAAATAGCTTCTTATCTTGTAGTAATGGCCCTAGATTTCCCTAAAGCCTTTAATATTGTTAAAATTGCTAGAATTGGAAGTTAGTATTGAACTCTTATTGAGGAACTGTTGGATTGTATGCTGTAAATAGACATTTATATAGCCTTTCACATGATAGAATATTAGAATTTATGTTGGTAAGTAGGACTTTTTGCCCTCTTAAGGTTAAGTGGGTGTCTTACTTGACTTGTGTGGTGAGTCTTGGGTGGTGTGGGCTAAAATATTCAAGTCCGGGACTAGTGTGACTAGGTCCTAGGTGAGAATTTAGGCCTTCATCATAGATAGGTCTTTATAGTCTCTGACGAGTATATGTTCACTGCTTGATAGCCTTTGTGTTCCTGACTAGTGGATGTTTATCCAAGTTGGGGCATGACCTCAGGTACTAATTTTGATAGTATGGGGTCAGCTTAAGTACTAGCCGACCCTTCGGTGGTGTCCTTGGGGTACTCACTTCACTTTGTTTTAAAAAAAGTTGTGAGTCTTGGGTGCGGTGGTGTGTATCCGCATGTCTAGGTCTGCAAGTGAGATTTTAGGCTAGGGTTGTGTTGTCTCTTGGCCATGTTTTCTTAATAGTAACCGCCGAGCCAAGATACCGGTTCGATTACCTTCCCTACCTCGTGGTATAGACTTGAGTTACAAAGTGACTATTGACGGGACTAAGAACTTATGCCTGTCTTTGTTATATTGCCCTTTCTTGTATGGTGATTTTATGAATCGTAATAGGTGAGATGTAAGCCGGTTCTGATTGATAAAGTTTGGATTACTATTTGTTATCTGATTCACATGATAGTTTAGTTTGGTCAGTTTAGGGGTCATTTGTTAGAATACATGATAAGTAAATGGTTTATCAAATTGTTTACATGTTACATTACATGTTACATTAATTTTGACGATTCGTGGCTGGGAGGACTCGAAGTTACTCCCCACTGAATTGTGGCTTTCGTGTTTGTATAAAATGCGATTGACAGGTTGTTGATGCTTAGTTGGGGTCACAGACGGCTAGTGAGCAAGGAACCTTGGACCTAGTTTTGGCTATTTTATTAGTCAACCTTTTACACTTTTGGTTTGTATATAATTTGAAGGGACATATGTCTCCCTTTTTATTTTTGGTTTGTATCCATATATTTCCGCGTCTTTAGTTATATATGTAAGTTAGTTTATCACCATTTGTTGCGGGGTTATGACACTCTTCTTGAGTTGGAATTGGTTGTGAATGGTTTAGTTAGAAAATTTTTTGAAATTGCAGGTTTTTGGACTAGTTGAACCATTTACAAACATATCCTACCAGTTTTTCTGTAGAATTTACGTATATAATTAAGGCTAGATTTAAGGGTGTCACAATTGGTATCAGAGCCTATTGCCCTCGACGCACGTTTGTGCACCCCACTTGAAAATTACTGGACCTTTAAATAATAAACTTGAGAGAAGGGTAGGATGGGTAGAATTTGGATTTTATGTGGTAGTCTGTTTGTGATTGCTAATTGATAGGTACTAATTGATTTTCTCTTTTGTAAGATGGCTCTCCAATAGAGGTAGATAATGCAATCTTACCTTAGTCTTCCAATCTCGTTGTTTATTCGTCTCTCAAATTCTTCTTCTCGCGCCTTAGTAACTACCTTTCAATTCTTTCTCCCGAGTCATCTTAGGTTCGTTTTCTTCTTATAGTAAAGTCCATGTGGACACCTTCCTCTTTATTCTGCAGGATAGTTTCCTTGTTCAAGAGAACCCGGTTTTGAGGGAATGTATCATTGGAGGGAGTGAGTGAGTTGAGAAATTGATTGGTTAAGGTTTGAGTGGTATAGGAGAATATAACTTGGGATCCTTTGGTTAGTCTTGTTAGTTGTACTTAATATGAGAGCCTAGTGAGTTGAGAAACACCTTGGGATTTAGTTCTATTGAGAGCTTGTTTGTTATAGATGTTTGAGCATGGTTACTACCTTAGCACATAGGATGGAATGAACCTAAGCTACTCCATTTGAGAGTCTCGATATTTCTTGTGGAGAATTAAAGGTATGATAGTTAGCCCTAATCCTTGTGGGCCTTGAAAGGAATACAATAGGACATTGATGTTGATTAATGGATTGGTATTGTACTTTGGAATTAGTTAGTTTGTTAAACCTTTTAAGTTGACCAAATCTAGTATAGAGTAGCCCTTGTTGACCTTATGAAACATATCTGAATTTGGGAATTTTGGTGGAATGTTGTTCGATATAGTTCGTGAGTTCAAGGATGTGATTCCAATTTATGGTATCGGAAACTAGAAGTATTAAGTGGTGAGATGATGGAGTAAACAAGCCAGGGTACTTGGGGATGACATAGTAAGTGAAGTTCAAGGACGAGAATTGTAAAGAAGATACTTTGGGACATTGATGGTAACAAATGAATTTGTGTGGTGAATTGATTTTGGCTCTTAGAATCAATTGAGTTGAGGAATACCTACCATTGTGGAGTCCTTGTTAGTCCTACGATGTAATAGACATTTAGGGCTTTGTTGAGCACCTTAGTGAAGTAACCTTATCATAAGCTTTGATGAGTGTTTGGTAAGCAGTAACCCTTCCATTATGCTGCTTCTGTTCTCCTTTCCTTCTCTTTAACGATCGTTGAACCTTGTCTTTATGCCAAATTTTACGTATCTTCTTCTTTCCCGAGATATCTTCTTAACTCGAATACCTCTTATCTATGTCAACCGTTATCTTTACGGACCGACTCCTTAGTTTCCTAACTTGTCAGGCTCATGCACCCTTTTTTTTTAAAAAAAAAAAAAATGTTTTACCGTTTCTCTGTTCCATTATCACTCCTTATCTCCTTAGTATAGTTGGTACCTTGTTGACCATGTTTACAGAATTAGTGAGATGTGACTTGAGGATATAGGATTGACTAAGTAGTCGAGTTTGTGATTGGCTTCCATAATCACTTTGGAGATGAGGGTTTGATAATGTATATGTTACCGTGTGAGAAATGTTAAAGGTGGGATTATTAGTTGGTTGTAGTGAGTGATATTGATTACTACTTGAGGTATGGTATGAAAGTGAGAGTAAGCTACTTATTTGGGAGGTTTTAGCACTTGTTTTGGAAACTAGAAAGGGTAATGGTATGGTTGACACCAATTGTTAGGCTAAGGAACATGATTTCAATTTATGGTTTTAGGAACTCTGAGGTGATAAAGCGTTGTTACAATTAAGACCTTATTCCTTGGGAATTTGATGGTAAGTAAGTTTTAGGATGTCAAATTTGAAAGAATATTCCTTGGGATGTGGATGACCATAATGGTTTGGTGATGTGATTTGGCATTCTAGTTGACTCTTGGGAGTTCTTGAGTTGAGAGAGACTTAGTGTTGAGAAGAATTTATTAACCCTATAGGTTTATAGACCTTGAGGTCACATTGAGTACTTGAGATGATGGGATGATGTTGTAGCTGAGTGTAGATCCGCTTTCGGCAATCCTTAGCAAGCAAAAGGATAGAAAACTTGAGATCTTATTGATTTTTCAGAGTTTGGGGTTGATATGTTACTACCTTATTTTGAAATGAGAATCTTGTGGAATAATTGAGGAACTTTCTCTTGGAGTTTATAGCTTGGTATTGGGATTCTTGATTGAAGGTTTACTTTTTGAGGGACCCATAGTTGACACTAGTGGGATACAAGTACAGCTTTGTTGGAAGTCTTGACCTTAGGCTTGTGAAAGTCGTTTCGGGATGTTTGAGAATTTGGAGCGTTGAGATCACACTTATAGTGAAATATCTTGTTCCAGGGAATATGTTAGAAAGAAGTAACATAAGCGATTGAGGAGACTCTTGGGAGTGATGTTGTTATTGGAGATATGAGTGTCTGGCGTTTCCTTGGTGTCTAATCTCCCTTCTTCCTTGATCATGAGCGTTACCGCTCATATCTCTCTTCCTTACATCATCATACTCCTCTCGTAAGTTTGATGTTGGTAACCTATGAAACTCTTTCTTTGACATCCTTGTAATTATGACTTCAATTCTTACCCCATAAAATTCATCATAGCTCTTTTTGATCAGTTAAGCTTGAATCCTTTTAGCAGACCTGCTCCTATGATGTCTAAGTTACTTTTCACTTCGGGGAATTTCTAAATATTTCAAGCTACTAGTTCGATTCATTCTTGAAAGTTTATGTCACTTCTGCAAACCTAACCTATTTTTAAGGATTTGAAAATGAAATTTTGATTTATTTCCGTAAGGTATTCCTTTTTCTTACTTTTGTTCCGAGTTACTAAGCCTTAGTTAATCATAATTTAGTAAGATATCGTTCTTACTATAGAATTTTAAACTGAAATTTTGAAAATACTTTTATGATTTTCAATGGTTTTAACAGTAGTGAATGTTGAATCTCGTTGTTGGTGACGTCCCAATAATGGGTTTTCTCATTTATTGGTGTAGAAATATTTTTATATCTTGATATGAATATTGATGTTCTTGTCTGATCAACAAGAGTATCACCGTTTCATAGAAAAGATACCTATATTTTCTTATAACTATAATTTCTCCTTCTAAGTTTCGAGGGCGAAACTTTTTAAAAGGAGGGGTGATTGTAACGCCCCGTAAATTTCGGACCGTTAATATATTTCAGAAATAATTTATTAATCAAAATAAAAGTGATAATTAAGTATTTAAAGTAAAAATAATTTAAAGAAATATAATTTTATTATATTTTGAAGAAAAGTATTTATTTTGATAGTTTCGAGATGTTTAAAAATAGTTTAAACCGTGTAAAATCTTTTGTTTCGAAATAAGGGCGTATCGGGGGGAAAATGACAAATCGTTTGAACGTTGGGTAAACGAAATTGGAAATGGGTCGTATGAATACTCAATTTTATTGTAATCTCGTGTTTAAAAACTTTGGACTTGACGGAATTTGCATTTGACTTACGGATTTAATTATTATTGAAACGAGTCAAAACCGACTCGTAAAAATCCCGACTAAAAATCCCGCACTTTCCTTTTCTCCTTTCCTTTCTCTTTTCACGCAGCATTCCCCTTCCCCTTTACTCTTTTTTCTGATTTTTTCTTTAGTCCTTCATCATCTTCATCCTCTTCCTTATTCCAAAACACCATTAACATAATTTCAAGCTCAAAATCGACGTAATTTCTTCGTTACTAGTCCGTTTTTCGCATAATTTACCTTTACGGAATCCCCTCGCCACGATCTACAACTTAGTATGTTCTAATTTCAGTTTTCATTAAGTTTTTTTTAGACCAATTTTCGGAAATTCGGTATTTGTGCTTAATTATTGTGTTTTTATTGTTTAATTAGGTGAAGATTTGGAAGACGAGTTCGGGGACTCGTATATTGTAGAGGATAGCGGCTAGTTGTGGTTAGGGTTTGGGTTTTGAGGTGCTAATTGCTCTTTTTCTAGCTTAAGGTAACATATTTCGAGTTACTCGACGAAAGATCGTCACAATCTTTGTTGTTTTGGATGTTTTGTGATTTTTGGTTTAAGTAATAATTTTCACATGTTAAAATATGGTTGCATGCATGCTTAATTTAAGCCTTTTGGTTATTTTAAGTTAGGATATGAGTAATGGAACGATTAATTAATGATTGGATGATGTTAAAACGAGTTAAAATGAAGAAAAAACGGAAAATTAAGAGGTATAGGGTGACGGGCAGCAGGCCGGCAGGCCGTGGCAGGCCCGTGGCAGGCCCACGGCTAGCCCACAGTTGGCCCGGGTCGGTCCGTTGCTTGTTTCGCGGGTTTCCATGCTTTGTCCGTCAATTTAGGTTCATCAAGGATATAATTAGAATGAGTACACATGGTTAAACTTGTGAAGGGAATCATAATAGTAGCTAAAAGTTATGCTAATGGTAGAAAAATTATGTTATATTGACAATTATCACATGTTAGGATAGTTTACAAAATGAATTTTATAGCGATAATTGTAATGTTTTGTTGATTGTGCCGAAAACTGAGCCTTAGTCCCTTTGACTGATGCGATGTCAGTTAATTGAGTGATTGGTCAGCCGCAATTTGACCCGTACCTGTCGCAGGGCTGGGGTTGCGGGTAAAAATTTGGTTGAATGATTTAGATAATCGGCCTTTTTCTTGTTTTAGGCCATTTATTATATCTCTATTTCACATGTGTAATTAGTTGAATTTAAATAGCTTCTTATTTAGTTAGTTGAAATTAAATAGCTTCTTATCTTGTAGTAATGGCCCTAGATTTCCCTAAAGCCTTTAATATTGTTAAAATTGCTAGAATTGGAAGTTAGTATTGAACTCTTATTGAGGAACTGTTGGATTGTATGCTGTAAATAGACATTTATATAGCCTTTCACATGATAGAATATTAGAATTTATGTTGGTAAGTAGGACTTTTTGCCCTCTTAAGGTTAAGTGGGTGTCTTACTTGACTTGTGTGGTGAGTCTTGGGTGGTGTGGGCTAAAATATTCAAGCTGGGACTAGCTGTGACTAGGTCCTAGGTGAGAATTTAGGCCTTCATCATAGATAGGTCTTTATAGTCTCTGACGAGTATATGTTCACTGCTTGATAGCCTTTGTGTTCCTGACTAGTGGATGTTTATCCAAGTTGGGGCATGACCTCAGGTACTAATTTTGATAGTATGGGGTCAGCTTAAGTACTAGCCGACCCTTCGGTGGTGTCCTTGGGGTACTCACTTCACTTTGTTTTAAAAAAAGTTGTGAGTCTTGGGTGCGGTGGTGTGTATCCGCATGTCTAGGTCTCATGTGATTTTAGGCTAGGGTTGTGTTGTCTCTTGGCCATGTTTTCTTAATAGTAACCGCTGAGCCAAGATACCGGTTCGATTACCTTCCCTACCTCGTGGTATAGACTTGAGTTACAAAGTGACTATTGACGGGACTAAGAACTTATGCCTGTCTTTGTTATATTGCCCTTTCTTGTATGGTGATTTTATGAACTGTAATAGGTGAGATGTAAGCCGGTTACAGTTGATAAAGTTTGGATTACTATTTGTTATCTGATTCACATGATAGTTTAGTTTGGTCAGTTTAGGGGTCATTTGTTAGAATACATGATAAGTAAATGGTTTATCAAATTGTTTACATGTTACATTACATGTTACATTAATTTTGACGATTCGTGGCTGGGAGGACTCGAAGTTACTCCCCACTAAATTGTGGCTTTCGTGTTTGTATAAAATGCGATTGACAGGTTGTTGATGCTTAGTTGGGGTCACAGACGGCTAGTGAGCAAGGAACCTTGGACCTAGTTTTGGCTATTTTATTAGTCAACCTTTTACACTTTTGGTTTGTATATAATTTGAAGGGACATATGTCTCCCTTTTTATTTTTGGTTTGTATCCATATATTTCCGTCTTTAGTTATATATGTAAGTTAGTTTATCACCAAGTTGTTGCGGGTTATGACACTCTTCTTGAGTTGGAATTGGTTGTGAATGGTTTAGTTAGAAAATTTTTTGAAATTGCAGGTTTTTGGACTAGTTGAACCATTTACAAACATATCCTACCAGTTTTTCTGTAGAATTTACGTATATAATTAAGGCTAGATTTAAGGGTGTCACAATGGGTATATCTATTTAATGAAGCATAAGAGTGAAGCGTTTGAGAAATTCAAGGAATTTCAAAACGAAGTAGAGAACCAATTGAACAAAAGGATTAAGGCACTACGATCCGATCGTGGTGGAGAATATCTTAGTCTAGAATTCGATTCACACTTGAAAGGTGATGGTATTATATCACAACTTTCTCCACCCGGAACGCCACAACTCAATGGTGTTGCCGAAAGGAGAAATCGAACCCTACTTGATATGGTTCGATCCATGATGAGTCAAACCGAGTTACCGAACTCGTTTTGGGGATTTGCAATCCTAACTGCAATTCTATATTTGAATAATAGTCCCACTAAAGCCACCGAAAAGACTTCATTTGAAATGTGGAAAGGAAGAGTTCCTAATCTATCCTACATGAAAATTTGGGGATGTGATGCTTATGTTAAGGCAAAAACCGACAATAAGCTTGCCCCAAGATCCGTAAAATGCATCTTTGTAGGTTACCCTTTGACCTCTCGAGGTTACTACTTCTACAAACCTCAAGAAAACAAAGTGTTTGTGTCTTCCGAGACTGTCTTCTTAGAAAGCCAATTTATTTCTAAGAGACAGAGTGGGAGAAATTTTGAACTTAATGAAGTTCAAGAGCCACAAACCGAGGAAGAGACGCAAGAAGATGTTCCTTCGTCGTCTAACGCGGTTGTACCTCCTCCACTAAGAAGAACGAGTCGAGTAATTCGCCATCCCGATCGATATGTGGGACTTATCGAAGAAGATGGGACACTCGATGTGTTGCTTATAGAAAGTGACGAGCCCGCCACCTACAAGACTGCAATCTCTAGTCCAAATTCCTCCTTATGGCTTGAAGCCATGAAGTCCGAAATGGATTTTATGCATGAAAACCAATTTTGGGACTTGGTAGATTTGCCTAAAGGGGCAAGACCCCTTCAATGCAAATGGATATTCAAAGTCAAGAATGGCATAGAAGGACATGATGATGTCTACAAAGCTAGGCTAGTGGCAAAAGGATTTACCCAAGTCCAAGGTCTCCATTATGATGAGACCTTCGCCCCCGTAGCCATGCTAAATCCATACGGATTTTGTTAGCGATCGCTGCATTTCATGATTATGAAATATGGCAAATGGATGTCAAAACAGCTTTTCTAAATGGGCATTTAGAAGAGGAGGTGTACATGATACAACCCGAAGGTTTTGTTGATTCTAAAAATCCTAACAAGGTGTGCAAGCTTAAGAGATCCATTTATGGTCTTAAGCAAGCATCTAGAAGTTGGAATCATCGATTCAATCATGTTATAAAGGAGAATGGTTTCACTCGAAATGTTGAGGAACCATGTTTATACATGAAATTTAGTGGGAGCAATGTTGTGTTCCTAATCTTGTATGTCGATGATGTAACACCCCACGGTAATTGAAGAGGTCCAGTGATAGGCTTAAATGACTAGTGCTTAAAGGGATTGAAAGTACTAATCAAATCAACAAAGTGCACTTTCTTTTATGGTCATCCATGTGAAAGAACTCCAAAGTTAAGCGTGCTTGGCTGAGAGTAGTCTTAGGATGGGTGACCTCCTGGGAAGGTTTCCGGGATGCGCATGAGTGAGGACAAAATGCGCTATAAAGGACCCGTGTTGATCTGTGGGCCATGTACACAGCCTGGTGAGCTATCATAAGTAACCGCTCCCGACTCGGTTTGGGCCGGGGTGTTACAAGTGGTATCAGAGCAACCCTGCGACCGTGTGGTGATCGGAGGCAGTTGTTATACGCTCCTGGAGGCGGTGGTCATACGCTCCATTGTGATCACACACCTAGCGGCGGAGGATTCTGGGTTAGCGGTTATGCTCCCAGGCGCAACGAGGACGTTGCGTTTTTCAAGTGGGGTTGACTGTAACACCCCACGGTAATTGAAGAGGTCCAGTGATAGGCTTAAATGACTAGTGCTTAAAGGGATTGAAAGTACTACTTAAATCAACAAAGTGCACTTTCTTTTATGGTCATCCATGTGAAAGAACTCCAAAATTAAGCGTGCTTGGCTGGGAGTAGTCTTAGGATGGGTGACCTCCTGGGAAGGTTTCCGGGATGCGCATGAGTGAGGACAAAATGCGCTATAAAGGACCCGTGTTGATCTGTGGGCCATGTACACAGCCTGGTGAGCTATCATAAGTAACCGCTCCCGACCCGGTTTGGGCCGGGGTGTTACAGATGACATACTACTCATTGGAAATGACATTCCAATGTTGTCTTCTGTTAAGAAGTGGTTAGGTAACCACTTCCAAATGAAGGATTTAGGAGAAGCACAACGCATATTAGGTATCCGGATCCATAGAGATAGATCCAAGAGGATATTGGCACTAAGTCAAGAGTCTTATGTTGATAAGATACTTCGACGATTCAGCATGGACAAATCCAAAAGGGGTTTGGTACCTATGGTAACCGGGACGATATTGAGCAAGACTCAATCTCCCTCCGAACCCCATGATGTTGAACGCATGAAGACGATCCTTTATGATTCCGCTGTCGGATCAATCATGTACGCCATGATATGCACACGTCCTGATGTCTCGTATGCCTTGAGCATGACGAGTAGATATCAAGAAAATCCAGGTGAGAGTCACTGGATTGCTGTCAAGAACATCCTTAAATACTTGAGAAGAACTAAGGATTCTATCTTGGTGTTTGGAGGAGACACTGAGCTACGTGTTAATGGATACACGGACTCGAGTTTTCAAACAGATAGAGATGACATGAAATCGCAAGCTGGTTTCGTTTTCATGCTCAATGGTGGTGCCGTTAGCGGGAGAAGCTTCAAGGAAGTTGTGACCGCGGATTCAACAACGGAGGCTGAGTACATTGCAGCATCAGAAGCTGCCAAGGAAGCTGTGTGGATCAGGCAATTCACGGAAGGTCTAAGAGTAGTACCTACCGTCAATGATCCCATCACTCTCTATTGTGATAATAGTGGGACGATCTTCCAAGCTAAGGAACCAAAGTCTAGTAATAGATCTAGACATGTACTTAGAAAATATCATGTAATAAGAGATTTCATTGAGAGAAAGGAAATTGCGATTTGTAAGGTTGGGACGGATGACAACATAGCCGATCCGCTCACCAAGCCTTTATCGCAGGCTAAGCATGATGGACATGTTGCGTCCATGGGACTTAAACGTGTACCAAGTTTTTGTTAGATTTTGAAATGAAATAAAAGTGTTGTTTTTGTTCATGTTCACAATCACATTTGTCTTTTATCTTTAATTTATACATTGTTATATCCAAACGGGTTGTAGTGACAATTGAACCCCGTTAAAGTGAACACGGATTAACATAGTATTTGTCCATAGTCACTTGTATGAGGTGACGTCTCGAAGTGACTAGAGTGTGATGCGATTGATGGCAAGTTCAAGTGCCATAGAGTCATGTAAGATGACTAGTTGATCACATAGGCAGACTGTTAGGAACATTTTGTCGGGCCTTATGACCGCTTATAGAGTTCTGGCAAATTTATATAGCCTGGTCGTGGCGAGAGCTACTATAGTATTCTAATGAGTCGATTCTTTTGACTAAAGACTATTCACCTAAGATGGCACAGTTTCAGATTAACTTTGATTTGTGTTACTACGACCTTCGTAAATGGGGTCAAATGGGCATATTTTGGGTTATGATGGCTGTGGCTAGTTGAAGGGAATGAGTGCGATAGAAATTGTCCACCCCTAGTCAGGGTTATAACAATATCTCAGGGCCACTCGAGGAGTAATGAACTGGAAATGCGTGGCCACGCTCGGAAGGTATCTATGATAGATAAATCCGGTCAATCAGTTATTCTCCAGATCGAGGAAACCACTCTTGATATGATCACTTGCAAGTACGACCTGAAAGACACCTTGCATTGAGTAGGAGATAGTAATAGGACAAGAGAATTGGTGACGCACACTTGTCGAGGACAAGTGGGAGATTGTTGGAATATGTGTCCTCCGACAATAATGCGATCACAACTGTTGATCATGATGATCACATGTTTAAGTCTCATTTTAAAGAATACAATTGAGAAGTATTTTTACTGTCAATTGGTCAACATATATCGGTAATGATTGGCTGACTAGAGTTTGACATTACTGTCGTGCGACGGTGGTGATCAGTTGATCCCCTAGGTCATACCTAAAAGATAATACTCTTAATTGATCATTTAATTAATCGTATAACGTTACGAGTTAATTAAAAATAATTGACGGATAATTTTGGAAGTAAATTTACGTATCTCATTATAATCTGATTAAATAAGATACGGTCTAGGTAATTGAATTGTTTCACTACTTAGATGAAATTATTGTTTAAGGAAACAATTGAAATTGAATGAATTATCATAAATACAAGTTATTGTAATTTATAATTGATAAATTATTTTGGTACAAGTAATTGTGAATTACTAAGTCAATTTTTGTACATGACGTATTTTCATTAATACGTTGATTTTTAATATGTTAAAAATACATAACAATTTTATGTAACATGTGACATGTGACATATTGACAAATTGACAAAGATAAAATGGAATCCATTTTATCCTCAAATGGACCGAAATATTGGGTGTGATTAACAATTCATATAATGTTAATTAAGATTAGTGGAATATATGATTACTTCTCTACACTAGGCATGCATACCTAGTGTCTCTTGTGGAAGAGCACCAAGCCCATGCATTGGCCATTCCTCCACCCTCCTACCCGGTTTCCCCTAGAAAAGAACAATGGTCCTTTGCTTAAAAAATTGATCATTCACTACATGCTTTAGTGTGTGATTTATTTTTATTCATTCTATCATTCAAACATTATTTTTAGAGAGATAAAAATAATTCTTCCTTCTTCATCCTCCTCTTGACCGAAATACAAGAGGACCAAAAATATTTTTGGGTCTTTTATTTAAGATTAATATTATTCTAGTTTTGATAATACTAATTTTATTAAGGGTATTTCTTGGGTATTAATCCTTGGGAGGGATACTATACTTGTATCCTCTTTGTTCATCCATTTAAGGAGAGCTCAAGAACAGGAGAGAAGGAGAACTCTCTTGTGCCCTATTGATCCGAAAATCACAATGTAAGATGATGATTTCTTCTATAAATTGTTTATTGTTTGCATGCATAAGATCACCATATAATTTTATGATAAATTAGCTTAAAATATATATGAATATGTTAGTATATAGATCTACTTTTCCTTCAATTCTTTATCCCCATATCTTCTAAATTTTCTACCCTAACAATTTATTATCATATTGACCAAAAAAATGCAATTTATTATCATAAATTTATACGGTTACTTACTTTGCTTAAAAAAAAAAACTTAAATCCATACATTTACATTGAAGTAAAAAAAAAATTCAAATTTTTTCTACCATCAGCAGAATGTTTACTTTGCTATTGAACTTTGTTGTAAATTGGATTGCTATGGTTAACTTTGCTACGATCATTATGTGCTCCATTGCATAATGTGCTGATTTGTAACTAAGCCTCACAACTTTGCTATGTTTATATTGCAATTGATTAAAGGAACATCCCTCTATCCTTAAAAAATAATCACGGATAAGTTTGTCAATTGGGAATGGAGATATTAATAACGCCAACGAATCAATTTGATTGGATTACATACAAACTAATAACGTCGAAGATATTCATAGCGAGTTTGATTCGATATTAATAGCGTCGACGAATTGGTAAGTGTTCACTTTGTTATTTGGGAAAAAAAACGCAAAACATGAAATAATAAAAAAATAATACCTTACCTAACTTAAAAAGATTATGATTTTTAGCATTTTGAATTTGATTTTTAGCATTTTGGCTCCCAAAATATAATAAAACTAAACTTAAGAAAGATTCTATTTCATACCCCACAATAGCCACATGTTATTATGTTACTCGCAGTATTCTATACACTGAGTGTAACCGTAGCCTTTTCGATAAATTGACACTATTATTATTTGAATTTATTTCTTCTACTCAAAAATTGAGCACAAATTCTCACGTGACAATTATTATACACTTGTGTATATTACACCTGGCAAACAGATCGGGTCGTGTCGGGTTCGTGTTCGTGTCACATGTAAACGGGTCACAATCCCTCCAACCCAAACCCGACCCAATTAAATCTCGTGTCGTGTTCGTGTCGACCCACTTACATAAATGGGTCATAAGGCCTCAACCCCAACCCGTTAATTTCGTGTCGGGTTCGTGTTGTGTTTTCGTGTCACGTCCATATTTTGAAAGTTTAAGTATATTTATGTGATGGAGGATCAAGAAAAATTAGGATTAATTTAGTAAACAGGTCATTCGTGTCGGGTTCGTTTTTAGAGAAGTCAACCCTAACCCAACCCAATTAAATATCGTGTCATGTTCGTGTCGACCCACTTACATAAATGGGTCATTACGTCTCAACCCAAACCCGTTAATTTCGTGTCGGGTTCGTGTCGTATTTTCGTGTTGTATCATTGTTTGCCACCTCTAGTGTATATAAGATAAATATGTTGTTTTTCCTTATATATTTTTATATACACGAGTGATATGTATTTGATTCGTTTTAAGTTTAAGACGTATATAGTTTTGTCTTAAGGGAAACTTACGAGTGAGATACATCTCCAAAGTTATTAAAATGGCCACTCTTTTTATATATTTTTATATTTTTTTTATTTCTTTTCAATTTTTTTTTATTGTTGCTCAAAACTGATATTTCATTTGTACATGTTCTCATAACATACTTATATGGTACCTATTTTATCATATTATGACAACTAGTATAGATCCCGCGCGAATGCACGGTATTTTAGATAGAAACATTAAAGAAAATAATAATAAAAATGATATTTAACTCAATTTGAAATTTAATTGTAAATTTATTATAATTAATATTTTGCATTAATCGATGGAAAAGGAAAGTTCATTATCATCCAGATGTAGATATAAGATAATGAAAGTTCAATAACAGATATGTTATAATAAAAGCCTAATTATAGCCAAATTAATTTAGGCGGGAAAATTCTGAGAACTCTTATTCTTTTAGTATAAGGGGGATTACGATTTATATATCATTATATTACTTCAGGGGTCACAATCAATAGTTGGAATAAATATAATAGAAGAACTTTATATATAATTATTCTTATCCTAAGTTATTTTTCATCAACTTAAGTTTAAAAACTTTTTGCCCAATAAAAAAACTTTACTTTGTTCTTTATTAGGACTTAATAACTAATCTTATTATCTTCATAAAGTCATTTCACTTTTTTGAAATAAATAAAGAAACTTATTAGTTCTTAAATAAGAATCACACCCATTAAAACTTATTATGGAAATAACTTTAATTTTATAAGTTTTATTAACAAGCTCAAGAATACGAATTGTCATTACACTTGCTCCTATGTGATAGATGAATCATCTCAATCAAAACCTTAAGGTGATGGTTGAGGTCCAACAATTATATTTATTTCCCACTACGCCCGCTCACTCGAATGCCCATTGGGCTCGAGGGTTAGTGCACATGCCCCGTTACCAGGATTTAAACCTGTGAACTTTGGTCACAAAGGCTCTGATACAATGTCAATAAACTATCTCAACCAAAAGCTTAAGCTGATGGTTGGAGTTCCAAGGTCGGTCTTATACTCTAAAATGCCCCCTCACACGAATGCCCTTTGGGATTAAAGTGTGGATGCAACTACATATCTCTCTCATACCTGGTATAAATATCCACTTTAGAATTGAGGGGGGTGAGATTCGAACCCGTGACCTTATTATATTTATATTTAATGGAAAATAAATATAATTGTTGGACCTCAACCATCACCTTAAGACCATCCACAAGCAAGGTCAATTGCTTGGTCATGACCTTGCTTGGTCATGGTTAATGACTTAGTTAAGCTAATTAATTGGTGACCAAATATGTGAATTTGTGACCAAATACAATAAAAGGTTAATTTGTGACCATACTTAACAAAATTAACCACTTTTGTGATCTCATATGTGTCCAAATTCTATTGGTGGAACAATTAAAAAATAATAAAAAAAGTATATAATATGATAGTGGAGCATGATTGAGAATGTTGTGAAGTGGAAAATGATTGAGTTGATGACCTAGGTCGTGACCTTTTGCTTGGGAGGGTGAAAGTAGGTCAAGATAAATAAAGTGGGATTAAGAGGAAAACCGGGTTGCGACCTAATTAGCACGACCTGTGCTTGGGGATGGTTTAAGATTTTGGTTGAGATGACTAATCTATCACTATGTACATTATTATTTTTTGCATAAAGACCAAAGAAAAAAAAAATGACTTTGAATCACACAAAACACATTATCTCCAACTTACACAAGTTATTATTGACAAGTTCAAGACTTACAAATTACAATCATCATTACACTTTTATTTACGGAGTACATTATTACTTTTCAATCCCTCATATTGTAGACACACTATCCATCTAAAACTGTAGACGGATAGTGATCATTTTACAAAATGTAAGTGGGAGGATAAGTGGGGATTCCCATTTCCCATCCACTTGCATTATCCACTCTCATTTTGTGAGAGAAACATTATCCGTCTACAACTTTAAACGAATATTATCCGTCTAAAGTGAGAATTTGTGATTACTGTTGGCACAAAGACCAAAGACAGAAAAAAAAAGGAGTGATTTTGAACCACACAAAACACATTAGTGCAACATGACAAGTTCAAGACTAAGAATCATCATTACACTGACCTAAAGACCAAAGAAAAAAAATAATGGGATTTTCCCATCTATATCCCTTTGGTTTTCAATTTTCCCAACTGTACCCTCGCATATCAGAGATTACTAATTGTACCCCTAAGCTTACCTAATGGTTCCCAACCGTGGCTAATCTCCAATTTTCCGTCAAATGTTGTCGTTAATTGCCAACATGACACGCTTAATGTGCCAACAAGGCATGACTTGGCTGCCAACATGGCATTACTAAAACCCCTTCTGATCTACCATTCACTAGTCATACCCTTAATTTCATTATATTGACGTTTGTCTTATTTATCGTCTCACTCACGCTTTATCGACTTTTAATTATTTGTAATATCCCGCCTTATTCACACTCACCAACCTCTTCACTCTATCCTATTCCTCAACCCAAACCGCCTCCTACCTTGCTCTGCTGCCCCCACCTCTGTCAGCCTCCGTGGATCCGTGCCACAACCGTCGCTCACTGATGCGACGCACATCTCTGCCGGACACTGTTCTTCCGCCGCTGATTTGTACCTCTCCACCCGATGTCGACATCAGCCACTGCGTCCCCTGCTGCGACGCAATCCACCATCGCTCCTTATTCGCTCACTGTTGCGGCGTCTTTCTCAGGTACCCTTGAAACCCTAACCCCCAAATCCATGTTATTTATTGTGTGAAGTTATTGGGGTGCTGGATGCTGCGATTAAGGATTTGGGCTCAATAACGATGTGAAGCCAGGTTTCTGAGTTTGAATAAGACTGAGTTAGAGAGTGGTTTGAAGAGGATTTGGGCGAAATTTTCTGGATTTAATTAGATCGATTTTGATTCGGAATCTGAAAATAATAAGGGTAGTTTGGTCATTGCAAATAATTAAAAGTCGATAAAATGTAAGTGAGACGATAAATAAGAAAATCCGTCAATATAATGCCATGTAAGCAGCCATGTTGGCATAAGGCGTGCCATGGTAGCACTTAACGGCCAAAACAAACGGAGTAGCCAAGTTTAGTCACGGATGGGAGTCATTAACTAAGTTTAAGGGTACAATTAGTAATCTCTGATACGCGAGGGCACAGTTGAGAAAAGTGAAAAAAACCACAGGGGTACAGATGGGAAAAACCCAAAAATAATTTTATACCACACAAAACACAATCGTAGTTGTTCATTCATGGACGAACTTTACTCTTTCATGGATTTTTTGTCATTAGTTTTCCATATCTTACCCTCCCCAAAAAACAAAATAGACAAACTCTCTCTAATTCCCCTCACAAAATTTATCAAATTACTCAATTATGAACGCTAATTCTCATGTCGATCACACAATAATTCTAATTTATTAAGTTTATTAACTATGTTATAATCCATATCAAATTAGAAAGATTCAACTAATTTAGACTAATGAAATTAGGGTTCGAAAAAATTATTTTCAATAAAAAGTATATTCGTCGGTGTCTGACGTCGTGCGACGGCCGGTCTAACGTCATGTCGTATTCGGCAACTATCAAAATCATTATGCACTTTGATATTCAGCACTTGATTTCTTTATTTACTTTTAATTGTGCCCAACATGGCAACATGGACAAGGTTAGCCTGATTTATCAGTTATTGATATTTGCATTTTGCGATGTGTGGTATCGCTGCGGTTCATATAAAAATTTCAACTTGTGTTTTTGATTGAGTCCTCTTACATTTTTCTTTGCTTTACAAACATAATTATGGAGTATTAGACGATCTACTTGGCTATTAATTTGCATGAATGAGTGAGTGGAAGAGTGAGAAGGTGAAATTTGAGACGAAAATTGGATATAGAGAAAGAAAATTGAAAATTGGGGAGTTGAAATAAAAGGGGTAAAATGGTTATTTACGTCAATGAAAGAGTAAAACCCGTCCATGAATGAGCACCACCCAACACAATATCTCCAACTTGTATATTAATGTTCCACAACTATCTATCACAAACAAAAATAAATAACTATTTTTTAAAAAAAGTGTACAACCTAAAAAAGAACTATAGTCATTACGTAAGACTGTCTTATATAGTACTCCCTCCCATCCACACTTTTGTTCCTCTTTGAAGTGGGCACGGAGATTAAGGGTGGAGGGTATAATATTGATAAAAATATGTGTGGGGTTTGGTAATTGGAGAGAGGTATGAATAATTAGAATTAAATATTAATAAATGAGATGAGTGGGGTTTGGTTATTGGAGAGAGGTAGAAATAATTAGAATTAAATATTAATAAAGGATATGGTGGGGTTTGATGAGTGGAGAGAGGTAGAAGTATAATATTAATAAAAACTTTCTCAAAAAGGAAAGGAGAAGAAAACCTGAATAATCCGTTTTAGGAAATAGGGAAGAAAAGAGTGAATAGGAGGGAGTATATATTAATCAGAATTCAAATTTAACCGAAAAATGTATTGATGTAGATAATAATACTCGTAAGATTGACAGCACAAAATTTAATCAAAATTGTAACGAGGCAGATTTAACAATGAAAATTGATCGCATTATGCAGGTAATCAACTCAAAGAAAATTTCTACTCGTTCCTATTCTGAATAACCGTCCCATTTGTCATTTCCATCTATTCATATAATTGTCCCATTTACCATATTTGGACATGGTTTTTTACTTTCTTACCCTTGACTATTTTCTTTATTTACCACCCCAACCACCCATAAGTTCATAACCCATCATATTCAATACTTTTCATTATTTAACTCTTATATTTTTACCCCTATACAATAATTTTCATTATTTTAACTATATTTCTTAATTTTCGTGCCATTGTCCAAATGGGACACTTATTCGGAATAGGTTACTGAAAGAACTAGACGGTGACAAACTCGCCTACGAACATAGTTTTAAATATTGACTCGATTTCGATGTACGAGTAACACGACTGATTTATAAAGGTTTTGCCTGTGACAATGCTTATATGTAATGAAAAATTACATATAAGCCCGGATTAATGTATAGGGTTGTACAATGCTTATTATACAACTAGTTGTATAGTATTATTTGTGGTGACCACATAACCATGTTATAAGGCGATATTGATCGTACTTAGCCATATCAACCAATACTACTAATACTGCAACTGAAACCGAGATTTAAAACTGTCTACGAGTTTATGGTGCGAGATGGTAACGAGGATGGGCTGTTGTAGACTTGCAGCTAGCCCGACGAAGCTTGAGCTAGATGATTATGGCCCTATGGGGTATTGCAAATTCTCATTATAGACGGGGGATACCCATCTATAGTTATAGAGAGGTCAAATATCCACCACTTTAAGCAAAACGGTAGTTTATCACATGCAAATGGTACCGGTGACATTTGGCGTTAAAAAGTAGCGACATTTGGCCCGTTTTGCTTAAAGTGGGTGGATATTTGGCCCGTCTATAGCTATAAAAGGATATCCCCGTCTATACGCTGTGATGGGGTATCCACGCCATTGCTCACAGAATCACACAAAAGAGAAGAGAATTTCAGAATATGAATTCTGTATATTCTAAACAAGTATACAGTTCTTCCAATTTTACATAATCTTCAAGAATTAGGGCATGATACTAACTAATATGCAACTATACACCATGCGAAACACAACGATCAACAAGGACAAACTAAAACGAAAGATGTAAACTATTGACAGGGGACAAGGGAGTAATCATCTACACCAGAGCATCGCAAACAAATTTTCTGGATCCGGCTACTGCCAGTTGTGTTGGGTTCTTCATAAGATAATAATGCTATAAAACAAGTTACAGTTAAACAAATTTCATGTAAAGCTCAGAAGAATATTGCGGCCAAAGACACGACAAGTCATATCATTCAGAAGAGCTCAGATAAGATTGGATGAATGTCTTCATACTGCAAGACATCAGAATAATAATGGAGTCTAACAATTATATGAAAATATATAGTATAATATAATGACATGAATGTACAATGATTTCATTTTTCTATTCAAATCACTTGGAAGTTTCTACACTTGTTCATGTCTTGTACAAACATTTCCATATAAAAGAATACAAGTCACATGAGTCAGTGACACAATATGATAACCCTAGTACAAACAAACACCAATGATTACACACTTTAATCGACTAATTGTAATGAATCAGAAAAAATCAACCTCGATGAAGTTACCTGGTGGCTTCACCTCAGTGGGTGGGCCTGGAGTTGGCGTGGGTCGAGGAACCTCTGGTGGAGTCGCACAGCGGATAAGTGCCCAATTAATGGTCTGGAAGAAGGGATGCTGCTTAATTTCAGTGGCTCCACGTCTGTAAGCGAGGCGATGCTGTGGCTCTTTCACAAGCAAGCCTCTGATTAAGTCTCTGGCAGCAAAGCTTATAGATGGTGACTCGGGAAATCTTAGGGGTTGGCCCACAACATTGAAAAGAGTAGCTCGGTTACCCTGTCCTTTGAAAGGGGTTTTCCCAAAGAGTAATTCGTAGATGAAAATACCCAAGGTCCACCAATCTACTGCACTCCCATGCCCTTCTCCTTTGATGATTTCCGGAGCCAAGTACTCGTGGGTCCCCACAAATGACATTGACCGGGCATTTGTGGGCTCTGCAAGGAGCTCCGGGAGAGTATTATACACTTCAGGCTTTGCCTTAGGCTTTGGCTTTGGTTTCTTTGCTTTCTTAGACTTGTTTGATAAGAATAGTGGTGCGAAACAAGCAGGCTGTATCATACAGGCAGGCTCGACACACAAGGCAGAGGTTTTGGAATCACTGCTAGACTTTGACGATTTCACAAGTGTTGGGCAAACAGCACATCTTAGAGAAAGGTCAAAATCAGAAAGCATTATATGTCCATCCTCTCTCACTAAAACATTCTCTGGCTTTAGATCTCTGTATATTATTCCAAGCATATGAAGGTACTCCAAGGCGAGCAGAATTTCGGCAACATAAAACCTGTTGAATAACAGCCAACATTAGACCAATTGCAGATAAGAGTTGTTTATGTCACCAACATGTCAAACATAAAACATTTACCATGGACAACAGCAAAATAGGAAATTGTTGGGTCAGTCTACATGTTTGACATCAACATAAAACATTTATAATGGACAACAACAAAATCGTCATATCAAACCTTTTTATCAACAACAATGAGAAGCAGAAAGCCAGATACTCGATTGAGCCAACAACTTTCCTCCAACATTGCTGCGCCTAATCTAAAACAGAATGAAAAAAGCGAGGCTGCTCTTACTTTACGAGGGAGCATCATCCTTCACAACAATATATTGCTAAACTGTAGTACCTTTTGAGTTCAGGTGGCCTTATATCATGCTTCAGTTCTGTACAATTTGAGAATCGTATATTGTGCATATCACAAAGAAGTTTAGACTAAGAAATTGGTATTGTGGCCTTTGTGGGTTGTGGGCATAACCTGGCTCATGGCATAGCCAAAATGATGGAAAGACTATTGAGTCATTGACAACTACGTTTGTCCATTTTGAAATACTAGATCTTGTACAGCACAAAACTTAAACGAGCTTTAGTTAATAAATTCAGCCAATAGGCACCTCCCCTCCCCTTTGAGTACGCGAACAAGATTAAGTCACCGCCTCACTGGTCCAAATGACCTTCTTTCTTTTACATGCATAAAGACTACAAATATGAAAGAAATAATAGTGGATCCTATTTCCAAGATATAGTAGGTAGAGAAACACTGCAAATTTTGCCACGACAGTTTACGGAAACAACTACAGCGTAAACTCAACCTTCTTTCTAATACATTTCAACTTTCAAGGATTGTATACTGTGAGAAAATATTCGCAAAAGTTGACATCATTGACCAACAAAGTTAAATGAGGGACAATATAGATTGGATGAAGTATAAAAGTCAGGAAAATATCTTACCTAGCAGCATGCTCAGGGAAGCATTTTTGCGGCCGTCTCTGCCTAAGTGAGTGAAGATCCCCTCCAGGACAGAACTCCATCACCAAACAAGAATGATTATCGGTTTCAAAATGCGTGTACAAAGTAGGTAGGAAAGGATGATCCAGTGACCCAAGAATCTCTCTTTCAGTTTGGGCCCTCAGAAGCTTCTTTCTGCTCTCTAAGGCTCCTTTATTCATGACCTTCATAGCAAAATGAGTCTTGGTTCCAACCAGTTCAGCTAGATACACCTTACCAATATCTCCACATCCCAACTGCTTCAAAAGCCTGAAGTGATTCAACTGCAACGCGCCATAATGCGACACAGCTTTCCCAATTGCAACCCATCTCACATCATTGCCCTTGTGAGGCTTATACATGGTACTGCTCAAACTACTCGAGCTGCTTTCGTCACTAACATCACTCCCAGTACTTCCTCTATAAGTACTACTCACTTTCCTACTTTCCAACAAATCGCTAGACTGACGAACCTCACCACTCTCAGTCTCACCTGGTTTCTCAATACTGCTGTGACCCTCACTTGCCTCGGTTATGGTAAAACTCTCTTTGGCTTCCGTAAATTGGCTAGCAGAGTAATAACTGTTTTGAGGGCTAGGACAGCTATTTACAAGTCCCTCAGCTCCGCCTTGACGTAAACCTATATCAGTAATACCCACCGAGCTGCTCGAATCATAGGTCTCAGACTTGACAACAACATGCTTAATAGAACCAGTTGACTCAAACCCAGAACTATTTCCTACATCACTACTTAGGGCCACCTCTACTGATTTCCCTTTCAAACCCACATTCTGATGATTACCATCAGACAGTTTACAGTTTCCGGGTTTTGGCCGTGCCTTACTAGAGGAAGAGGCAAGACTGTTGTCAACTAAATGAGGTTTCATCATAGAAGTAATCCCATCACCAAGAGAATCCATTAATGCTGGATTACCTGTCACAAAACAAAACCCAGTTCACAAATTTTGATTCTTTACCAATTTTACATTCAAGAAACTTGATTCAAATCAGCAAGAATCAATTCCAGAAACCCAATTATAATAAAGAAAAATAAAGTGACAACATAACACAAATAGTCTTGCCTAAGACGACAATATCCGTTTTAATAAGACAACTATGCTTATCATATAATACCTGTTTGGATCCGTTTTACAACTAAAACGGATAATATTGTCGTCTTAAACAAGAATTTATGCACAAACTTTACACCATTCATTCCCACATGAACAGCAAATAATTGAAATAAAAAGCAACAAAAAAACATAGCATTATTGAAGCATTCCCTACACATTAATCATACAATGAAGCAAGCATTCCCTACAAAACAATTCATTCATTAAAGCATAAAAAAGAAGCAGTAGAATCAAAGCAATAACAATGTATAATTAAAATTACCTTAATTAACAATGTAATTAAGACACAAAATTAACAAATCAAGAACAAATCTTTATACAAAATCCTTAAAAGGGTATTGAAAAAACCTGATTATAAAAAATGGGTTGAATTGGAATTAGAAAAAAAGGACACAAAATCATGTGGGTTAGGGAGTGAAAGTGAGAGCTCAAACTTTGAAAAGTGAGAAAACTTTATTATTTATTAAGCTTTTTAGTTTAATAATATCGAGATTAGATCATAAGGGAGAGATTGTGAGTTGTAATGTTTCGTCGTTATTCAATGTGTTTGAGAAACAAATTGTGATTTTTAAACAAGATTGAATTTAAAAAGCTGTATTTTTTGTTGTTTTTTTAATGCTTGTAAGCATCATTTAGGAAAGAATTAAGAAAGCTTTTGATTGTTTGCTACTTGTTTACTCTTTTCATTTGTGCAAGTTTTATACTTTTAACTACTTTTAACTACGATTTAACAAAGCTGAGCATCATAAACTTGTTCTGCAAAATGGGATGTTTATTTTTGATGGAAAGCCGCTTGTGATTAAACCATGGGATCCTGCTGTTCGAATTTCTAAAATCTCTGTTAAGAAGGTTCCCATTTGGATTAAGCTTGTGGGCTTAGATCTTAAATTCTGGGGAGCAGGATGCTTAGAGAAACTTGCTGGTCTTGTTGGTCGTTTCATTCGTATTGATGAGGCTACTCTTGATAAATCCTTGCTTGGTTTTGCACGTATAATGGTTGAGGTAGAAATTGATCAACATTTCCCCAAGCAGATTATGTTTGAAGATGAACTTGGATGTGAGACTAGAGTGGCAATTGAGTATGATTGGCTGCCCATTACCTGTCAGCAGTGTAAGGGAATTGGTCATCTCACTAATGCTTGTCGTAAGAAGGTTATTGGTGCTAACAGGCCATATAAACATCAGCCTCAGAGGCAAGTTTGGAGGCCTAAACAGCCTGTAGGAGGGGTGACTGTTGATCCAAAGGAGTTTCCTCCTTTACCTGGGGTCCCTAATGCTGGGAGTATGGCTGGGATAGTTGTCACTCCTACGGTGACTCCTGCACAGCAATGCCCTGGGTCTATATTTACTCCTGCTAGGGTTATTACACGTATGACTAGGCATGAATCCAGAGTGATTGGTGACCCAACATCTGGTTTTACAGTGAATTACAATGCTGAAATGGCCAAGGCTAGTGGTCAAGGAGGACCTGTGATTACTGAATTGGTTGATAAAGGAGGAGGGGAAGGGGATCCCTGCTCTTCCAATGATTAATTTTGGAATGTGGAATGTTAGGGGCCTAAATAGTGTGACCAAACAAAAAGATATAAAATGGTTTCTGCATCAATCTGGTGTGGAACTATTTGGGCTCCTTGAGACTAAGGTTAAACCTGAGTCTCTAAATAAAGTTGCTGGTAACGTTTGTCAGAATTGGAGTTACATCACCAATACTGCTTGTCATTCAGGTGGTAGGGTTTGGATTCTTTGGAAACATAATAAGTTGGATGTTATGCTCATTGATATGGATGCTCAATACATTCATGTCTCTGTTACTAATAAGCTGGATGGTTCTCAGTTTTTTGCTACTTTTGTTTATGCTTTCAATAAACTAGAGGATAGGGTGCCACTCTGGAATGCTCT
Organism: Silene latifolia; assembly: GCF_048544455.1. Lineage (NCBI taxonomy): Eukaryota > Viridiplantae > Streptophyta > Magnoliopsida > Caryophyllales > Caryophyllaceae > Silene > Silene latifolia. The sequence goes on along the minus strand of NC_133527.1, from coordinate 187,760,193 downwards.
CATCAGGTTTTCTGGTTGTGGACCTTGGGTGGTGCTAGGAGATTTTAATAATGTTATGTTTGCTAATGAGAGAATTGGGAAAATTGTGAAGGATGAGGAGATGTTACCTTTTCAGAGTACTGTGGCTCTTTGTGACCTTCAGGATATTAAGAGTACTGGGGCATTCTTTACTTGGAACAACAAGCAGCCTAGACCTGGCAAAATGGGTCAGATCCGAATGACCCGACCCGAAAAGGCTGACCCGAGACCTGAAAATGACCCGAACTTGCTTAACACGAATACGACCCGAAACCCGAATTGACCCGACCCGACCCAGACCCGACCCGAACATTGTCTGACCCAATGTTGACCCGACCCGAGGTGACCCAACCTGAAAAGACCCGACTCATAATTGACCCGGTCCCAAATGACTTGAAGTGACCCAAAATGACCCGAAGCGATTAGTACTAAGTCATATTAATATTATATATGTCAAAATAAAGTTTCATTGGTTACAATAGTCCCTAATAAATAGTTAAATTTGCAAAATAGTATTTCTTAATCAAAATAATACTAACTTAAGTGCTTAGCCATTAACTCAAAAGCAACCCGCCTCAAAATGACCCATACCCGAAAATGACCCGACCCGAAATGACCCGACAATAGGTCACCCGAAATTGACCCGACCCGACCCAACCAGACCCAAAATATGTGACAGATCCGAAATGACCCGACCCAAACTGACCCAACCCGAACCCGACCCGAGTGACCCGTTTTGCCAGGTCTAAAGCAGCCTAGTGAGACCAGGATTTTTAGTAGGATTGATAGGGTCTTGGTTAATGTTGATTGGGTAAATAGGTGGCCTGACTGGTTTGCTCATTTTCAGCCTGAGGGCTCCTTTGATCATTGCCCTTGCCTTGTCTCTAGTGGGGGGGGTATGTCAAGGGAACAGGAAACCTTTCAAGTTTTTTAACATGTGGACTAAGGTGCCAGATTTTCAGAGTATTGTTTTGAATGGATGGAATACTGCTTTCAATGGTACTGCTATGTTCAGAATTGTGAAAAAATTGAAGCTGCTGAAATCTGAGCTCAAAAGTTTGAATAGAGGCTTGTTCTCTGACATTGAAAGAAATGCTGATGTTGCTTACAAACTCCTTGTGGACTGTCAGTTATCTCTGCAACAAGATCAATCTAACAATGTTCTTATGGATAAGGAAAGGGAGCTGAGGCAATCTTACTACATGTTGGCTGCTGCTAGAGAGGACTTCCTGAGGCAAAAGGCTAAGAGTGATTGGGTTAAGGATGGTGATACTAACTCAGCTATGTTCCATCAAGTTATTAGGCAGCGACATGTTCATAATAAGGTCTTGCAAATTGAGGATAAAAATGGTAAACTTTGTAAGGATCCTGATGAAGTGTTGAATTCCTTTGTTGAGTATTATGAGGAGCTTCTGGGTACTAAAGGAAATACTGTCCCTGTCCTTGAGCATGTTATCAGACAAGGACCACTTGTGTATGAGTCTGAATGGGATGCTTTATGTAGGATACCTACCGAACAAGAGATTAGGGCTACCTTATTCTCTATCCCTGAGGACAAAAGTCCAGGCCCGGATGGATATACTAGTGGTTTCTTTAAGGCCAGCTGGGATATTGCTAAAGGGGACCTCTGTGAAGCAGTTAAGAATTTTTTTGAGAATGGTGCTCTTCTTAAGCAAGTAAATTGTACTACTCTGGTTCTACTCCCTAAGGTGGACAATCCTGTGAGTGTTAGAGAGTTCAGGCCTATTGCATGCTGTAATACTGTGTATAAACTGATCTCTAAGCTCCTTTGTGCTAGATTGGGTGACCTTCTTCCTAGACTGATTAACCCTGCCCAGTGTGCTTTTGTCAAGGGCAGGAGTATACTTGGTAACATTTTGATCAGTCAGGATTTGGTTAGGTTATACACTAGGAAGAGCATTTCTCCTAGATGCCTTATGAAGATTGACCTTAGGAAAGCGTATGATTCTATTGAATGGGCTTTCATTGAACAACTGCTGACTTTCTTAAATTTTCCTCCTCATTTTATCAAGCTTATTATGGCCTGTGTCAGCACTACTTCTTTTTCTATTGCCCTAAATGGCTTCCTGCATGGTTTCTTCCCTGGCAAGAGGGGTTTGAGGCAAGGGGATCCCATTTCCCCTTTACTCTTTACCCTTTGTATGGAGTACCTTAGCAGACTCTTGAATGTTGTTACTTCCTTGCCTGGTTTCCACTTCCACCCTCTTTGCAAACAAATGAAGTTGTCTCATCTGATGTTTGCAGATGACCTATTGCTCTTTTGCAAGGGTGATATCCAATCCATATTCATCATTATGGAAACTTTCAAAAGATTCTCTGCTGCTTCTGGTCTGTCTATTAATTCTGAGAAGTCTGACTTCTATTGCAATGGTATCCATCAGACTGTTATCCAAAGGGTACTCCAGGGCACAGGTTTTAAGAGTGGGCAACTTCCTTTCAAGTATCTTGGGGTTAAGATCTCTCATAAGCGGCTTACTAAGATTGACTGTAACATTTTAGTGGATAGAATGATTGCCAGAATTCGAGGTTGGAATAGCAGGAAAATTTCTTATTCTGGTAGATTGATCTTGGTCAAGTCTGTGCTCTCAACTATTCACAACTATTGGTCCCAAATTTTTGTACTTCCTGCTGGCATTATGGATAGAATTCAAGCCCTTTGTAGGACGTTTCTTTGGGAAGGTACTGATACTTATTCTAAATCTCCTTTGGTTTCCTGGAATGTGTTATGTATGGACAAAAAGCAAGGAGGATTGGGATTGACTGATAGCAAACTCTGGAATTATGCAGCCATTGGTAAATTAGTGTGGTGGATTGCAAGTAAGCAGGACCATCTTTGGATTAAATGGGTGGATCACATTTATCTAAAAGGTACTCCTTGGTTTCAATATGAACCTACCAACTACAGCTCCTGGGCTTGGAGGAAGGTTTGTCAAATTAAGTCTATGTTTCAGAATGGGTATATTAATGGGTTATGGCAAGGTGATGCTAAGGATTATACTATAGCTGAGGGTTACAAATGGTTACAAAGCAATGCAGGAACTAAAGTTCCCTGGTTTACTGTTGTTTGGAATCGTTATAATGTTCCCAAATGGAATTTCACAGTGTGGTTAGTGCAGCATGAACGGTTGCTCACGTTGGACAGGTTAAGGAAATGGGGAATGGTTGTACCTTCTGATTGTTTCATCTGTGGACAAGCTGCTGAGGATCACCAGCACTTGTTCCAGTTTTGTCCTTTTACTCAACAATGTTTTCATCTCCTCTCTTGTTGGTTGGGTTTGGCTCCAAGTCTCCTGATTAATCCTGAAAGCTTGCTGAGGCACAGATCTTTATCGTTGTATGTTAGGAAAGTGAGTTGTGCTGCTGTTGTTGGACTTTTTTATGGAATTTGGCGGTGCAGAAATGTTTGCAGATTGGAGAATGTTGTACCTACTCCTGCTATGCTGATTATACAAATTCGAGAGGATGTTAAACGCAGAATTCAGAGTTGCTTCCAAGGTTCATTGACGAAAGGTGATAAGGACTGGAATAGAATGCGTAATATAAGTTTATAGCTCTTACTTGTGCATAATAGTATAGGCTTTATTTTTGGAAAGTTCGTATGATACTAGCTTGGTGTAAATGGTATGATTGACTATTTTTGAGATTAATGAAATTCACATTTCACCAAAAAAAAAAAAAAACTACTTTCTTGGTTTCTTGTTCTTTCAAATTGGGGAATACGTGTTTTTAGAACCGTCTTACAATAAATTATTGTGAGATTATTTAGTATAATAGAGTAACTAAAAGTCATTAAATAGGTACAAAATGGAGCTCAGCGGTACTGAATTGAACTAAGGTTCCAAACTTCCGGTTAGTCTACCTGACAGTCTTATCCTTTTTAAGTGTAAACAAGTTAAATACTATCCCATATAGTTAAATGAGGGGTAAGAATTTGTCATTTCGCAAACATTCTAGTTTTTGCCTCGTCCATCTAAAATCCATTTATTGTTTAAGACAGATATGTCCATCTTCCGGTTGTTAATCCAAGTTTCGTTTCACTCAAGAAGGTTCATGCCATTTTATAAGGAAACTTGTAAAATGGATCTTATTGATTGAAGTGGAATTATGGATAGAGTATAAATGTTAAAGAGTAACTTGCAACTTAAATATAACCTCTTCAATGTAAATTACAGTACAGGTTGTCCAAAAAAAAATGGTTGCTGCCTAAACGGTGTTTTTCTATACATAATAGAGTAAGAATTACGAAACGGTGTTTTTGAGCATCAAGTGAGAGACTAACAGGTAAATACAATTATACAAACTTCTTCATATTTACTAGTACAAGGACACAAGGAATGCTCCACATTATATTTACTGCGATTGTCGAAGACAGGATGGATCTTTGGCTGCAGGCCAGTAGGCCACCAGACTAGTGTAGCCGAACACGAACCTGACACGGACACAGTCCAAGTACGATGATATTTTGAACTGCCATGGCTCATTGCATAACAAGACGCAAGCCCTTGGGTAAGCTTCGGTCAAGCCAGATTGGGAGGTCCGACCATCTGAGCACAAGGGGCGACAGAACTGATGACAATGTCCTGATTCCACCCTCATTGAACATGCCCTCTTTTTAAGTACAGATATCAGACATGTCCTTGCAATCCCTCAAGGCGTGCGTAGAGACCCTGTTTTTGAAGGAGCTCCTTATGGCTGCCCGTCTGCAAGAAGTGATTCACACAAACCAAAAGAATACATCTATTTAAACAGATAGATAAAAATACTTCGTATTTGTTATTAAGACAGAATTTTGTAGGCAACACCTCTTTGGTCATCCAACTGGAAATAACTCAGTTATCAGTTCACCATAGTTAAGTCATGAGTTAGCTAAAAGCCTAAAACATTAAGACATCAAGGTGAAAACAATGCTATGAAAATTTTGTTTGTCGTCTAGGTTGACTAGGCGGCTAGGTTGTACTGTATTTCTAAGAGAGTAAGACGGACCTCAACAATCTTTCCATCATCCATCACGAAGATTCTATCAGCTGTTGCAACTGTAGATAACCTGCAGAAAGACGTTACATCAGACATACAACTAAAACTTGCATTGAAAATCGACAAGACGTTCTAACATTTACCTGTGTGTTATGATGATGATAGTTTTTCTGAATTGCAATCTTAGTGAATTAAGAACCTCCTATAAGTGACACAATGACATGTCAATAACTCAATGTCAAGCCTAATAAAGCATTGTAGTAATAATTCTTGTTTGTAAAATGATCCCAGATCCTTACCCCATTGTAATAGTTGAGAGCTAAATCAGGTAGAATTCTCATGACCATGACGACTCAGGGATACAATCATACAAGTCGGGTAGAAGCTACATATTACTTAAACTAGAGTTCAAGTGTTCAATTTTCATGTTTTTGGTTTAACTGAGGTCCAAATGTCACATTCATGTCGAAGTGTCCAGCATCAAACATGGACACATGAAGAGATATGAAGGATGATCAAAGTAACATAGCATACAACTGTCGGAATCCACAAAGACTGGGCACTCAAATTCAAGGGGTAATTCAAGCTAAAATGATTAGATGACAATATGACATAACATCCCTCAGAACTTTAGATACTCTATCAATTCTCGATCATATATCATTGACCAAAATGCTATGCTATTTGTAGCTAGTAATGGATCAATAAAAGATGGACTTACAATGATATATTGTTCACTTTCAGTATCTAGGGCACTCGTAGGTTCGTCGAGGATAAGAATGGTGGGATTTCTTAGAATTGCTCGAGCTATGGCAATGCGCTGCTTCTGCCCTCCACTTAGCACATCATCATCAATAAGTGTGTCATAACCTTTGGGTAGAGATAAAATAAAGTTGTGAGCATGAGCTAACTTGGCAGCCCATTCCACATCTTCACAGGTGATGTCTCCATGGCAACCATAAGTAATGTTTGATTTGACATCCATACGAAAGAGACGAGGTTCCTGTACATAGTTGCAATGGTCAAATGAAGGACTATAAGATGTTTCGGTTCCAATGCTCGGCTAACCTGTCCAACGTAGCCAATTTTGCGTCTAATCCATTTGACATCCACATCTTTCAAGTGGTAACCATCAACCAATATCTGCGGTGGAGAGACACTAATAAAACTCCAATAGTGAATATTTAGGACACAACAATGGCTCTATTATGTTTTGCACAAAAGAATCATATCTACTCCGAATGAGGGTAGCCTAATTCGTTATGATATGTTAGTTAGACTCTACAATTTTGTGGCTATACACGTGTAGATGTGTTCATGTACCAATGTGGACTGCATACTCATTTTAGGACAAAAATCCCCTCCCTTTATCTCAAAATTTGAGCCAGGATCATTTCAACACGTGTATACATACCCGACTCCCCTACTATTAGCACCCCCTCCCTTCTAATGGTGTAAACTTTTTGCTGGCTTGTTCCATGTCTTTGACCATGCTAACGCTATGGCCAGAGACAAGAGGCTATGGTTGCTACTTTTGGATGACATTCAAGTTACAACTGCACCTTCCTGAAATGCCCCATTTAGTTAGGCACAATTATGAAGAAATGCGAATGAGTTTCCCACTAAAGTACTCTTAGGAAATGCTCCGCATTTTTACCTTGGTCAAATTCTTAGAATTGATCCATATTTCATTTTGAGCTTGCATTGTGTGGCTAAACTTCAATGGTAAGATGATGAGACCCACCATCCACACACAAGTATTCACCTACCTTAATTTTTGTGCATAAAGAAAATGGGGTAATTCCTAAGAATCGGCGAGAGTAGTTCCTTTACCAACAAAAAATATGCTCAAAATATAAAAGGAAATTCTCTAAATCAGACAAATTGGAAAATGGGACAATTCAGAAAGTTAGAGGGAGAGATATACTCGTAATTACTAATCAGTTATCCGCAATGTCCTTATGACCAGTTATAGAGCTTTAGAAATTAAGGGTACATTTAAGTAATTTTTCAGCAAAGATCAGAAGAACTATCTTTAAGTATTTGTAAAACTTATCTTTACCTCACCGTCTGCCGGTTCATATAAACGGAGCAAAAGCTTTGCCAATGTACTCTTTCCGGAGCCACTCGGACCAACCTTAAAAAAAAAAAAAAAAAAAAGAGTAGAGAGAGAGAGAGAGAAGGCAGCAAAACCTTAGAAAGCAATCTATAAATAGAAAGCAAAATAGGGAGAGAATTGTAATACAAACTCACAATTGCGATTACTTCATTAGCCCTTAAATGCATGCTCACACTGTCAACAACCAGAGCCTGCAAAAAACAGAAGAATCAGAACAAAAGGCCAGCTTCTGTAAACCATCAAGTTACCAGTTTTGGAAAAAAAATAAAGAAAATCATGAATTTGCATTTCCTTGGTATCAATATAAAACCTTCCTTCGTATCAATATAAAATGAACGAATCTGATTGTGTGCACTACCAGAGACTTCGACCTTGTTTAGATGAGGCGATTTGGAGGTCGAGGGAAGGAATAAAAAGTGAGGGGGCAATTTCCTTCGTTAGGCTGGTAAGTTAGATTGAAAGCATTTAGAGAGGTGTATCTTCCTAACTTCCCAAACACCATTAACTAGCATCCCAAACATAACTCTTACGATAAGACATGTTTGACCTTATGCGTACAAAATCAACCACCTTTTTCAATCACTTGGTCCATCCTATGAAATGGATAATGGTAAGTCAAAAACAACAATTGGCCATGTAGCATAGGACAAAAGCAACAACAACAACAACAACAACAACAACAACAACAACAACAACAACAACAACAACAACAACAACAACAACAACAACAACAACAACAACAACAACAACAACAACAACAACAACAACAACAACAACAGAGCCTTAATCCCAAAATGATTTGGGTCGGCTGACATGAATCATCCTTTAGAACCGTCCATGGGTGAACGCACACCTCAAAATGCGAATAGAAAAGGGAAAAATGAAAAACAAAAGGGAGAGCGAAAATGTAATACAAAGTCAAGGTAAACTTACAGGTTTTAAAATCGAATTCCGGATTTCTTTTATAAAAACTTAAAATTTAAATCGAGAGAAAAGATTAAAACGATTTTGAAAACCGAAATAGAATTAAGGATCCGGAATGCCTTAAAAGTAAACCAAGTAAAATATATAAGAAAGTGGTTGGTAAAAAAAGTGTAATAAAGGAGAGAAGAACAAATAACTTAATTTTTTTTTAAAATTAAATAAAAACACTAAATATGTCAAAAAAAACATCAAATACTAAAAATCCACATGTATCCTTTCCCTCCATTGTGCCCTCTCCGTCACCATACTCTCCTCAAGCCCCAGAAATCTCATATCGTGCTCTATCACTCTCAACCATGTATAGTACCATCTTTTGATACCAAAATTGACAAACGACTCCACCTAACAAGAATCCACTGCCTCAGTTCTTTCAAACCCATTAACCACAAGTTAATCAAGAGATCACTCAATCCACAATAGAATACACACTTCTCAGGTTATATTATCTCTCCCACACAGAAGTGGCCCGATTAAACCAAACCGGGGTCTCTTAGTTCGACTAATTCCAATATTGGTTCACAATGGATCACCAACATAAACTCAACAACACAAATTTGATGTAACATGCGACACATGAAGATTGAAGAACAACTTTACGATTCAGGTCAAATATAGTTTCAAAACGATTTCCAATCAAAAGGTCCATAATTCATTTCTGACAATACCCGGGGACAATTAAAAATCCTAACTAACAACACTATTATAAATTTACACAACTTTGCAATTTTCTAACTTCTAAGTTGTATTGATTCGATCAAATAGAAGTAAAATTGGCTACATTGATCCAAAACAAAATAGAGAAGCTAACTCACTTCTAAAGCACAGAAAACAAGTTAAACACATAAGAGCATAAGACTCGTCACCAAGTCACTTAAGACTCCAGATAAATAGACATAAGGATATGAAGATCATAATGTTTGAACAAGACCTAACTCGCGCTCTGATACCAAGACCTAACACGTCCCTCCAAGTCAACTAAAATCCTTTCAACATAAATAATATTTTGAAGGAAAACACAAATTTGTTCTCCCTGCCCTCCTCCATCTTCTTTCCCTCAAATCGTATCCAAACAAACCCTACAGCTCCATCACCCATCCCCTCCCCTCCTCATCCCTCCCTACCCTCCCAAAACTCCATCCATACAAGTTGTTAGCAAACAAATTCCAGAACTCCTATTATGTCCATTAGCAAACAACAGTCATGTCCTTAAAAGGAGGCCATGTATCACAAAAACTGTGGGAGATGCTGAAAACTAAGATCCCAGTCTTTTTTCATCCACTTTACATAGAGGGATTCCTATATGGTTCACCAATGCCGCAAATAAATTCAAAGAGTAAAAGCCTACTAATAACAAAGAGTACACTCGGTTATAAAATTTGCAATACCATAGTTTTCACAAGTTTTACGTAAGATGATTCCATGGTAGGACAAGGCAAGCTTTTAACTTCGAATCCCTAAAAGGAAAGTTCACCGCCAACCCTTAAGCTTCACCTCATCCTACCATAGGATCTTCATATGCAAGCTTTTCCTTATTTTTTACTGAATGTTATTGTTATGAAAACAACTAGGGAGTTCCTGTGCATTTAGGAACATTGGAGTAATAGAAACTGAGATAAATCTTCAGAATGTGAGAAGTACAATATGCCAGTTTAGGCACATTAAAGGTACCTGTGTCCTAGTTGGATAGCGAAATGAGACTCTCACAAACTCAATATCCCCACGTAGTTGTTGTACTTCAAACCCTACCATAATAGGAAGAGGCAGTAAATTGTGCTTCCATATATGAAACATTCACGAAAGATGATTTGATATAGCTCTAACCTTTGCATGAGAATTGCCCGCTAGGCCGCAGATCCATCAACTGGAACAGCTTCTCACTTGCTCCAACAGACTGGAGCAAGGAAGAACAGCTATCTGCCAGCCGCCAAGTGGCATATATCAACCACTCACAATATAGTATGTACTTTGTGAGCTGTTCAGATGATAACTGACCGGCAACCACAGACAAGCCCCCAAATATCACTGCTATAATCTGCTTAGCCATCAAAATATTGGATTGAGATAATGCATCAAATAATATTTACTTTGTTAAATTACTAACACAGTAACACTGTTTGGTAGATAACTGATGACCAGTTTCTACGATATTCAGTCTTAGACAAATTAAATCAAAATTTGTTTATGAAACCTTAACTATGTTCATAATAAAATAACAAAAAGGGAAAAAGATATGAATATGGAGAAGAGAATACAGCCGTAGCTATTGAATTTAAAAAGAAGACCTGGAAAGTTGAGGTACAAGGTTAATTATAAGCTAAAATCAGACCTGAGTGGAACGGTACAAGGTAGAGAAACTGAGGTTCCATAATCCATAGGCTGCACTCTCCCGAATGTTCACAAACATCAACTTATTCAGCCAATGCTGGTATCTAACACATCATAAATGAATCACGTAGTGAGCCAGAGATGCATATACAACAATGGAGTGGCTACTGAAACTAAGCAATAGAAGAGATTGTGAAGATTGCCTTCTAAATTCATCCGTCTCTGTTCCACAGACTCGTACGGTATTCAACAACGAATAAGTTTCACGAGAAGCCTAAGCCAAAAAATTGAAAACAAAAACAAGTGGCCATGATAAGAAAATAAATAAATACAAACGAAGTAATGAGCATATGAAAGACTTATCATTAATCAAAAGTTTTGATTCTCACTTCATTTGCACATGCCTCCAACTCCTGAGTGACTTTTGCTACTTTCTTCTGATACCTGTACAAAAAAAAACAGAATCTTGATACAAGCCATAAGTCGGTATATTGTATAGGAGAGATGCCACCAAGTCTCAAGACAATAACACATATTCGACAAATTCAATGCATAGCATCTGTTGTTTTGAGGAAGTTTACGACAGGGAGCTGATGTTATCTTTAAAGCTCGTAAGCATCCTAGCAACCTGAAGGAGCAACTAACAACTTCAAATTATATGGTTATTATATGATTTCTAGTCTTTTGAAAGTGTACAGAAAGAGCATTAGATCCCAAAATTCACTTTTTTATAGAACTATATATATTTGACACCTGAACTGTACAAGATGAACATGAAACCTAACCAAACCTCACCCTGACTCTTTTAACAGCAAACATAAAAGACAACGGACTACATAAGCCAAAACAAGCCACTACACTTAAATTGTACTGTAATAGACTACTTTTAGTACATTACATCAATCTTAGACCTCTAAAAAATATCAGGCCCAGCATACAAAATACCAAGTAAGGAACCTTACGGCCCATAGACAAGAAAAATAGCAGACAGGATGAAGCATATTCCTAATGCTGACAGAGCCAGGGGCTGCGATAGCATGAGTAAGTTTAACAAGGCACCACCGCCCTGCAAGGCAAAAATGCGTACCACGTAGCACACAAGTGTGATAGTTATCCAAAGCAACCGTAACACCGAAAAAAAAAAGGAAAAAAAAAAGGGAAAAGTAACACAAGAATGAAATCAAAATCAACCTGGAGAATATTGCGAAAAATAAGGTGCAGATCATTTCCAATCACACGAGAAAGTCGTTGACAATCTGAACCTAGCCTGCTGCTCAAAGTTCCCACTGCTTCTGTGTCGAAAAAGGACACATCCTACATTAAAATAACCTTAATATAGAGTATCATATCGAAATGATAAGCCTCATAGCAAACTCATCATTAGTTAAATAACACCAACCTGATAGAGAATAACTGAATACAGGGATTCTCTTAAACGTTTTACCTGAGAACAAATCACCATGCGATAGTCGAAATCAGAGAGTAGAAACTAGAAAGCAAACAGTAACATAGTCTCTTGCATCAAAGGATCCTCATAGAGAAAGAACTTACAAGGATCATATTTGCGATTCCAAAGCAATAACCTCGTATACCACTGGTGCACATATGGAACATTCGGACAAATTAGCAAAAAGTAAAACAAGCTTGCACGAACAACTACCTTAACCGACGACGTTGACTTACACCTTTTTTTAGATCCATGGCAGAAAGCAGACTATTTTTAGCAAAACAAATTACATACTTTTGGCTGGATATTTTAAAAGCAGCTTTAAGATCTCGTGAAAACAGGATTAATTCAATTTAATTCATATGGAGCATAAAAAATCTACACACATGTGTATCATTTGATGATACATAGATATTAACGGAGATAATGAGTCACCTGCAAACTCCTGATGTGAGGCACAACATAACTAAGAGCTGTGAACTCCGATAGAATACTAAATTTTCACCATTCTGTGCAGAAAATATACACACTGCCAGTAAACTTGGTATCGATATTTCAGCAATCTGCAATAGAAATTCAAAAGCAGGATTACGGTATATTCAAACCACATTCAAATGTACATTTCAGTCATTTTGGATTCAAGGCATTACTATTTCCGTCAACTCAAAATAATTCAACAACAAAATTGGGTTCTACTATACACTTTGAAAAGACGAAAACACCCTTACAAATGCAATTGGGTTCTACTATACACTCATGCAGTTGCCATAAAATAAAAACAAAACATACCATTTCTAATTTTCCTACTTTCCATCATCTTAAAATTGTACCATGTGCAAATGTAATGATTACGACTCAATGGAGAAACGCGTGTTAACATTTAGGGTGTGTTTGGATTGAGGGATTTGGAGGAAAAGGGAGGAGAGGGAATTGGAAGGATGAGAAATCCATTGTTTGGTTAGCAAAATAAAGGTTGAAGGATTTGGAGGGGAGGGAAAATGAATCCCTCCATTTCCCTCCTACTAGGCAAATGATTTCCCTCCTACTAGGCAAATGATTTCCCCACCAACATAGGCAAGATTTGGAGGGAAAATCATCTCCTCCATTCTCCCTCCCCTCCCCTTCCCTTCCCTCCTTCCCCCTCCCCTCCCTTTCCCTCCCTTTTTCCTATCCAAACAAGGCCTTAGGGGTGTGTTTGGATAGTAAAAATGGAGGGAAAGGGAGGGGAGGGGGAAGGAGGGAAGGGAAAGGGAGAGAAGGGAAGGGGAGGGGGAATGGAGTGTGGGTGTTTGGATACAATTTCCTTCCAAATCTTGCCTATTGTGGAGAGATTTTGATTAGGCTTGAAGGAGGGAAATTGGATCCCTCCAAATCTCTCCCCCTCCATTTCCCTTCACCCTCATTTGCTATCCAAACAAGGGATTTTAAATCCCCTACTCCCCCTCCCTTTCTTTTCCTTTCAAATCCCGCAATCCAAACACACCCCGATGTCTGATTCTCAGCTTGTCTTTTATTCTCAATAATCAAAATGTATCCAGTATTAAAATCTTATACGGTTTTTTCCCATGGTACCCTCGAACTTTGGCAGATTACACATGGTACCCCTCCTTTTAACTTTCTACATATGGTACCCCTGTATTTACGTTTTTCTTTCCCAGAATGCCCCTAGCCAAACTTCCGTCATCACTCCGTTAGTTTTTTGACTAATGACCCTTTTTTTTGGTTATTTAACACACTAATAATACATAACTCCTTAATTTATACAATTAACTAATTTTAATAACTAAATCCCCAGACCACCCTTATCATCATCATCTTCATAATCACCCCAAACATCCTCCTCTTTCACCCACCACTATACCAATCACAATCATAATCTTCATAGCTCCCACAACTTGTCATGCCTTCGACGACCACCACGCCGACGCCACCACACATCCACCACCGCACAACCTTCACCACCGCACAACCCTCTGAATATCGCCACCACTCACGTACCCCATCACCGACTGCGGCCGACATTCCTTATTTAATCCACCGCACGATTTTTCAGATATGATTTCCTTCTTGATTTCTTCTTCCTCCTTCCTTAAAAGCATCGACTGCTAATTCAACTTGGGTTTCGATGCCGCAATCGAGTCATGGCGACTCGATCTGGGTTCATTTCTGGGCTGCTCATTGTTGTAGACGGGGGTGCGGGGAGCAGGTGATGAATTGAGGTGAATGGTTGAATTGGTCGTTGATGGTGGTCGGGATCTGGAATTAGAAGGAGGTGGTTGGTAATTGACGGTAATGGTGATTGATAGTGATGCGGTGGTGGCGAAGTTGTTGATTGCTGGTTATTAGGATACTAGGCCCATTAAGGCCGACTATCATTAGGGTTAAGTTATGACGGCTACCGTCTAGGGTTTAGATTAATATGGTTTATTATATATATCGTGTCCATGTATTCAATGAGGGATACAATCAATAATACAATTCTCCCTTATGCAATCTCTCCTCTATAATCTTATCATGGTATCAGAGCCTCACGCTCTTGAGGCCTAAAAACGATCTTCCGCCGCCCTGCCGGAGGGACTAATGAATTACGGTGCCCTCCGGCGGGATTTAATAAGAAAAAAAAAAAAAAAAAAAAACTCAAAATATAATTGCCGAAGTGCTGATCCTTTAAACTAAGGCTACAATTGTATGCGCAGAGACATATTCGTCCATTTAGATGATTTATTTTCATCTCATCTCATCCGTACGTACTTATTTAAGGGCTGTGATGATGAGGTGATTATGTTGTGTCTGTGTTCGTCTTTTGTTAATTTTCCATTTTTTATCCCGAATAAATTGTCCAAACTTAAAAATAAGAAAAAAAAAATCGTAATTCTTCTCTTTCGAAAATCATCAATTCTGACCAAGGTAGCACTGAAAAAACTGGCGAGTTACGCACTGAAAAAAACTGGCGAGTTACGCACTGAAAAAAACTGGCGAGTTACGCACTGAAAAACTGGCGAGTTACGCACCCAAAAAGACTGGCGAGTTACGCAAGAAATTGTCTGGCGAGTCCTATACGCACCCAAAAAAGAAGTGTCTGGCGAGTCCTATACGCAATATCTACTGCCTTGCGACGATGAGAAGTTTTTCATAAAGAAGATTCGTTAAGATTTGAAAATCCATGTTTTTATTTTAATTATTATCTTGCTTGTATTTCTCCAATCGTAAAGTTTGTACTATGCCTTTACGATTGCGGGAGGGTATTAGGATACTAGGCCCATTAAGGCCGACTATCATTAGGGTTAAGTTATGACGGCTACCGTCTAGGGTTTAGATTAATATGGTTTATTATATATATCGTGTCCATGTATTCAATGAGGGATACAATCAATAATACAATTCTCCCTTATGCAATCTCTCCTCTATAATCTTATCACTGGTACTTGTTGATGGGCTTGAGTCTTGGTGGCATGATTTCGAGGCCGCGTTGGATGGAGACGGGAACGGAGGAGCAGCTGGTGGTGGTTGAATGGTAGTGACGATGGTGAAAAGTTGGTTGCTTGTTGACTCGATTCCGATGTCCGGTTTTCAGACGAAGAATATGGCAATGGTGTTTTGTTATATGAGAACTGAAATTGGAGGTGATAACATGGGCTTTCATGGTGGATTAAATGGCTATTAGATTGAAGTATGGAAATTGTTGATGAAGTTTGCAGCATAACAAAAGAGACAAAAGAAGTGGGTTTGTGATTTATGTATAATGTATAATTAGTGAATTAAAAAAAGGTCATTAGTAAAAAAACTAACGGAGTGATGACGGAAGTTTGACTAGGGGCATTCTCGGAAAGAAAAACGTAAATACAAGGGTACCATATGTAGAAAGTTAAAAGGAGGGGTACCATGTGTAATCTGCCAAAGTTCG
Source organism: Silene latifolia (assembly GCF_048544455.1). Lineage (NCBI taxonomy): Eukaryota > Viridiplantae > Streptophyta > Magnoliopsida > Caryophyllales > Caryophyllaceae > Silene > Silene latifolia. The sequence continues at coordinate 187,744,401 of NC_133527.1, read as the reverse complement.
AGGGTACCATGGGAAAAAACCGAATCTTATATATCGTCTCACATGAACTATGAAAATACTCCCTCCGTCTCAATCATTTATTTATTATTTTTGTTCTTTGGGACGTTATTTTAATCAAAGGTAAACAAATGATGGGGACAAAGGAAATAAAATTCTAGCTCCTCTAATTTTCCTCTCACATATCACAGCATTATCCATAATATGACTCATAATCTTATTAGCCATCTACTAACCCGAATTACGGTACTGTTAATTAAAGAACAATTAAAATAGTATTATATATTACAGAACATAGAAAATCTCAATAATTATAATGTAGAAAAAGATAAACGAAAAGAAAGAGAGATGCTCACAGCAGCTATAGTAAGCGAAGCGAAAGCCGAAAAAACAACCAACTTGTCATGAGCAATAAACCCCCAAATCCGGCGTAGTGCATAAAATACTGTTATCGGAGTCGACGATGGTGGAATCGGTGACGGGGGAGTAAGGGGTTGGGAATGGCGCAAATTCCACCAAGTACCACCGGGAAGAATTGATCGGAGAAAGGTAAAGAAGTTAGGGTTTGGGAATTGGGGGAAATTGGAATGTAGGTTCGGGGAATTATGTGGAATTGAAATTGGGGAATTGGATTTGATAGAGGAATTGGGAAATTTGGGAGGAAGATTAGATGAATTGAAGAAATAGGGTTTGATGGTAATGGTGGAATTGTGGTTTAATTGGCGGGAATTGGGGGAATGGAAGTGCAGAAAGTTAGGTTTAATTGGCGGGAATTGCAGAAATGAAAGCAACGTCATTTGGAGGAGTGACGAAGATTATGAATCTTCTTCCGTTGCTTAACTTGCTTTATACATTCAGTACATGAATATAGACCGTTTATCCATCTGCTTATTTTACACCTAGGTAACACGGACACTCCTTCTAACCACTGTATTTATATCGGGCACAATACTCGTCAGACACGTACCAAAATGTATCAGACACCTATAAAGTCGTGTCTGACTTTCTTCATTTATTGGGGCTAGCTCATCAACATGCATTTTTAATATTATTTGACTGATGTGAGTGGTCAAAGGTTCGATTCTTGACTCTTGCGAATGAAAAAAGCAACCTTATAAGGGGTCAACCCATTAAATTGCCTTCAGTACCCCGAAAGATATTGCCCCAACTATTGGTAGAGGATACTCCTGAGGAGCAAAAAAAAATATTATTTATAGACTAGGGTCCGCATGTGCTCGAGTTTTTGAAAACTAATTAAGTTCAGAACAAACACATCACGTTTCATTTTGTTACATGGTAGGCTGCCACAAGAAGTCTCGTGCACCAAAGTGGTTTGAGTGTAGTGGAACGCGGTAAAGCGTTGCAAAATGGCAACGAATTGAGAGGTCCCGGGTTCGACTCCCTACACGGAAGTGATGCGGTATCCACCTGCCATCAAGGACAACAAAAAAGTCACGTGTTTGTCCAAAGCCTATCTCAAGACGGATTTTCCTTTTCTATTGGCCTTTTTTTTATAGTACATTGTGTTTTTTTCCTTTCTTAGGTGTATCCTTATTTACAAGATTTTTTTTTTTTTTACGGGCTGTCACTTAGAGCCAGTGGCGGAGCCAGAATTTGAACTTAGGGGGGGGGGTCGAACGACTAATTTTATAAGGTACATTCGAAAAAAATTCGGAAATTTAACTAAAAACTTCGAAAATTTCATCCGCCGAGGGGCGACCGCCTCTGCTAGCCCCCTCCCTAGCTCCACCACTGCTTAGAGCCTTAGAGCAAGGTGTTCTGAAAGCAACAATCCTTCCTTAGTCTATCAGATGTTCCTTAGCAAGGTGTTCTAAAAGCAACAATTTACATGGTTTAATTTGTAACAAAAAAACGTTGTTATGTCGAAGTATATTCGAATTAGTCAAACATAATAAAAATATATCAAAAAATTTAAAATCAAGCCCCGTGCATTTTTTATACGGGATTAAAACTAGATTTGTTTTAAAGTCATATTCTTTACGATATCTTCGATTCAAAAAATCAAAACTTCCCACCTTTTATATTCATTTTTTCTTGGTAAAGAGAAGCGGAATTAATCCAAACGAAACAACACACTAAGCTAAAACAGAAATAAAAGAACAAAGCAAGGCTACGCCACTCCACCCATGTCCTGCTTAATTAGGTGAAAGAGTTCAAACGGCATATTAGTGTGATCTAATGGTTAGCCAATCATTTTTAACCCAAAATAAACTCTAGTGGATCAATTTTTTTAGTTTGATTTTATAAACCCGCAAATTTTATTGTTTGATATTAAAAAAAAACTTTTTTTATGAGTATTATTTAAAAAGAACTTTATTTTTTGAATACTAAAACTTTACTTCTTAAATTTAAAAATAAAAAAATAAAAAATCGTAAATTAATTAGGTAGTCATCAATCCCCTATAGACTAAAAGATCTGTGTTATTCCCGCTCAAGTTTCCCGCTCATCTTTTCCCCTATACAGAATATTCTTTTCTAGAATATTATGTTCTAATATATTTCCCTTCTAATATATTGTAGTTAAAATATTTTAATCGACCCATATATGGAATATTTTACTACAATATTCTACACAATTAATAATAATATTGCTGTTAATCATTATGCCCCTATATATGGAATATTTCTTATGGTTACGTTTTATATATAGAAGTACATATACATTAAATTAAATTCATATTCAATTTATTAAAATTATATTAATACACTAAATCTCGAGAATTAACCTTTATAAAATTACCGTGCTATAGCACGGGTTGCTATACTAGTTAACTATGAAGAGCTTAGCTGTGAGTTGTGACGATCGACTATGGCCAATGTCACCTTTTATTTGTTTATCTTTTTTATTATTCGACATGAAATGATTGAGACGGAGGGAGTATGCAATTTAATTCCGCTGGGGGACTTCAACTGTCACACTAAAAACCCCGCCATTCCTGTTACCACTCTTCTGAATGCACCGGTACGTCTGCATCTTATAAATCTTCATTGTTTTGCTTAATTATATTGGATTTTTGCGTGCGATCATATTGAACTGATTCTGTGTCGTTCTATATACTAGATTTAATCATTGTTAGCTATTTACTTGGAATTTTATGTGATTTTATAGTTGCGGGCGATTGATTGATCTCTGATTTGATGCCGATTTTTCAATTGTGAAAATGGGTTGCAATTAAAATTGTTGGTTTTTGGATGTTCAGATTGATGTTTACATACATTTTGTTACCTGGTCTCGTGTAAGATGGTTGTGAAGAGACCCAAAGTTCCACATGTGAGGGTTGTCCCACATTGATAAAAGAGGAGAAGAATTACCACTTTAGGCAAGAGGCTACTCCCTCTATCGCCAATTGGTTTTAGAGTGGAACCCTCTTGGGCCTACGTTGTGGACTCTTTCTCCTCCGTTTGGGTGCGGTCCAGGCCCGTTGTTGAATTTAACAATGGTTTTACACTAACATAGTTGGAAAACCGATCCAAATATAACCCTATTAGCGGGTAAAAGTAGTTACTAAAAGATTCAATTTTACGATAAATTTGTGTAAAACCCCCTTACACATGTATTTTTGTAATTTCTGCTTTTTAGCAGATCGCATCCAAATGTGAGAATTTCAATGAAATGGCTTAGTCGGACACTTGAACGCGCACCTGCATTGGATACTTCTTGCATCTAACTGAGTCTATGTAACATAAGTCAAAGTTTACTGGTTCAGCGGTTCACGACCATTTAATATTTTCCTGGTCCGTAATTAGGTGCAAGGACAGAGGAAAGGAGGGTCTGAGGGAGGAGAGGGGAGATGGATTCCGACATTGAATGTCAGTCGAGACCAAGATGTGATGTTTTTTCATAAAATAGCCGAGTCTGACACTTAGACGTGCAAACTTGGTTACCTGGTGGATACTTCTAACCTAGTTAATGCAAAATAGGTCAAAATTTGCCACCCTCAAATAATGAGTTGGGTCGGATTGGTGAGTGAGATCAGTTTTGTGCAGGAGTAACAAGTAGTAATTATTCTGAAAAAAATGCGAAAGACTTGGATGTCATATTTATTTAGTACTCCGTAGTAGTTAGAGCAGCTTGCATTGACATGAAGATTATACAGCAGCAGTAGTTCCCTTCTCTTCAGCTGGTTTAATATAAATTTGTGACTCTATTTTGTCTTTTCAGAGTCTTCTGAGTTAGAGCAGGCTGGTTCCCCTCTAAATTACCATGTTAGGGAGAAATAACATGTTCAATATAAAGCGATCTCGTCGGATCTGTCAACTGCCTCTCTATGTCATAGTTCTGGGTTTGATTGTTGCTCTTGCCTTGCTTATCATCACTTTAGACGGTCCAGGCAATACTGTCATAGAAGAGAGCATACACAATAATGTAACGCAAGGCCTTGAATCTTCAGTGCTACCGCTCCCTACTATGGAGTTTATAAATGGAAGAGAGATCATTTGGCAAATACCAACTAATCCAATTGCCTTGCTGTTTATAGCTCATGGGTGTGGTGGTACTGCTCTTAATTTTTGGGACAAAGGTTCGACATGTCCAAGTTGTGTAGGCTTGCCTGAAGAAAAACGAATTGTCCAATTTGCTCTTGCTCAAAACTTTGGCGTTCTTACCATAACCAGCAGTGATAACTGTTGGTCATCTGAGAATGAGAGATTAAAGGTTGGTGAAATAATCAAATGGTGGATACGCAAGAACAGCTTGGTAAATGTGCCATTGTTCGGTTTAGGTGCTTCTGCCGGTGGGTATTTTCTATCTCGTCTTGCCACCGAAGTAAGATTTAGGGCCATTGTTCTTATGATTTCGTCAGGCTTGTTTGATAGGATGAATATTCCTGATGACTACCCTCCAACTCTATTTGTGCACATGCCAAAGGATAATAAGAGAGCGAAGAGGGTTGAGAGACATATTGAGGTTCTGAGAAAGAAAGGCATTGAAACGAAGGAGATTAAGTGCATGGAATTTCCGCTGACAGCAAATTGGCTGGCGGATAGAGTTTCAGGCCTGGATAAACCTACATCAACAAAACTGTTCAAATTGTTTCAGGATAAAACCTTTATTGATGACAAAGGATTTATGAAAGAAGATGGACGCACGACTCCTTGGAAACAAGCTCTCAAGCAACGCAACATTCTTTTGCCATTTGCAACTAAACTGATGCACCATATTCAGGAAGAATTGAATCTTGCATATGGATATCATGAAATGACAAGTTTGCAGTCGGATCAAATCTTTGAATGGCTCAAGTCCAACATTAGTTGAAGACTTGAAGTTGGTCGTCATTGCTTCTCTTTTGTAGAACTCTAATGGTGGCCAGGATGCTAATTTATTTAGTACAGGCTGTCATGCTGAAGGTATGTAACACTTTCAGATCAATCTTATATAGGATTTGTGAGTGTACACTTGCAGTTTATGTGAGAAGTCAGAAGAGTATGAATCTTGTTTTGTTGCTTTACATGATTACAAGAGTGAATTATAGGCTTATAGATCATTGGAGTTAATAAGATCTCGTAAAACCGACCCGATCTGAATGTCCGGTCCAATTAACTCGATCTGCACCCAAACGGTTATTATCGCATACTAACCGTTGGTCCCAAATAACTTAATAAAAGCCCACCTGAAAATGACTCAAACCCGAAATGACTCAACCAGTCCCGAATTCTTTCAAGCTCGAACAAACCGAACATCGAATTGACCGACTTAATTGACCCGTTTGCCCGGTTTAGTGTCAATCCTTCTAATGCTTCTTTGACATCATATGGCCTTGTGGTTCCATACTTCCATGTGTTTCCCACCCACCATTTGCCTACCTTGATCCATCAGATCCCGAGCCAGTTTCGTCCAACGTGCCAGACCTGTTAAAAAAATAATTAATAAAAAAATTTGGCACAACGGATCGAAATAGGTGTAACCATAAGAAAGCCAAGTCTATCATCGTCATTTTTTGAATATTATATTAAAAAAATTAAAAAAATCTCAAATTAATAAGGTAGTCAATCGTAACACTATGAAGTACTTAACGTGTCGAGATCGACTATGGCCAATGTCACCTTTCATTTGTTAATTTCTTTTATTGCTCGACATGAAATGATTGGGACATAGGGAGTATTCTATTTAATTCCGCTGGTGGACTTCAACTGTCACGCTAAAAACCCCGCCATTCCTGTTACCACTCTTCTGAATGCACCGGTACGTCTGCATCTTATAAAACTTCATTGTTCTGCTTAATTATATTGGATTTTTGTGTGCGATCATATTGAACGGATTCTGTGTCGTTCTATGTAATAAATTTAATCATTGTCAGCTATTTACTTGGAATTTTATGTGATCTTATCGTTGCGGGCGACTGGTTGATCTCTGATTTGATGCTGATTTTTTCAAATGTGAAAACGGGTTGCAATTATAATGTTGTTTTTTGGATGTTCAGATTGATGTTTACATACATTTTGTTTCCTGGTATAACCTCTGCTCTTTTTAGTTGATCGCGTCCAAATGTGAGAATTTTTGTAAAATGGCTGAGTCGTCACTTGAACGTGCACCTGCATCGGATACTTCTTGCTCCTAACTGAGTCAAGGTAACGTAGGTCAAAGTTTACTGGTTCATGACCATTTAATATTTTTCCTGATCCGTTATTAGGTGCAAGGACAGAGAAAAAGAAGGGTTGAGGGGGAGATGAATTCCTACATAGACAAACCTACTTATTGAATCGAGACTAAAATGTGATGAATTGTCCTAAAATAGCCGAGTCTGACACTTGGGGACATGCACACAGCACACCTATTGAATATTGCTAACCAAGTTTATGTAAAATAGGTCAAAATTTACTGGTTCACGACCCTCAAATATTGCACACCTATTGAATATTGCTAACCAAGTTTCTTTACAGGCTTAGCAAATAGTGATTATTCTGAAAAAATGTTAGTGACTTGCACATCATATTGATTTAGTTCTCCCTCCGTCCCCATCATTTGTTGATCTTTTTTTATTCTTTGTGAGGGCAATTTTAATCAAAAGTAAACAAATGATCGAGACAAAGGGAGAAATAGTTAGAGCAGTAGTTCCATTTCTCTTCAGCTAGTTTAATACAAATTTGTGACTATTTTGTCTTTTCAGAGTCCTCTGAGTTAGAACAGGCTGGTTCCCCTCTAAATTACCATGTTAGGGAGAAATAACATGTTCAATATAATTCGGTCTCGTCGGAGTTGTCAACTACCTCTCTATGTCATAGTTCTTGGTTTGATTGTTGCTCTTGCCTTGCTTATCATCACTTTAGACGGTCCAGGCAATACCGTCATAGAAGAGAGCATACGCAATAATGGAACTCAAGGCCTTGAATCTTCAGTGCTACCGCTCCCTACTATGGAGTTTATAAATGGAAGAGAGATCATTTGGCAAATACCAACTAATCCAATTGCTGTACTTTTTATAGCTCATGGATGTGGTGGTACTTCTCTAAATTTTTGGGACCAAGGCTCGACATGTCCAAAATGTGTGGGCTTCCCTGAAGAAAATCGAATTGTCCAATTTGCTCTTGCTCAAAACTTCGGCGTTCTTACCATAACAAGCAGTGACAACTGTTGGTCATCTGAGAATGAGAGATTAAGGGTTGGTGAAATAATCAAATGGTGGATACGCAAGAACAGCTTGGTAAATGTGCCATTGTTCGGTTTAGGTGCCTCTGCCGGTGGGTATTTTCTCTCTCGTCTTGCAACCGAAGTAAGATTTAGAGCCATTGTTCTCATGATTTCGTCAGGCTTGTTTGATAGAATGAATATCCCTCATGACTACCCTCCAACCCTATTTGTGCACATGCCAAAGGATATTATGAGAGCGGAAAGGGTTGAGAGACATATCGAGCTTCTGAGAAAGAAAGGCATTGAAACCAAGGAGATTAAGTGCATGGAATTTCCGCTGACAGCAAGTTGGTTGGTGGACAGAGTTTCAGGCCTGGATAAACCTACATCAACAAAACTGTTGAAATTGTTTCAGGATAAAACCTTTATTGATGAACAGGGATTTATGAGAGAAGATGGACGTACGACTCCTTGGAAACAAGCTCTCAAGCAAAGCAACATTCTCTTGCCATTTGGAAGTAAACTGATGAATGATATTCAGGAAGAGTTGAATCTTGCTTATGGATATCACGAAATGACAAGTTTGCAGTCGGATCAAATCTTTGAATGGCTCAAGTCCCACATTAGTTGAGGACTTGAAGTTGATTGGCATCGCTTCTCTTTTGTACAGGCTGTAATGCTGAAGGTATAGAACACTTTCAAATCGATTTTATATAGGATTTGTGAGTGTACACTTGCAGTTTATGTTACTCATACTTGTTGAAAGTAAATTAGCTGCGACAAGTACATTCCTAAGTGTTGAAGTCTGTTTGCTAATGAAAAATTCACAACTGTTGGTTGATTTTGGTTTAAAATGAAGCACGAAGTATCCTGCTCATATCCAAGTGATGTGTAATTGAGTATGGGACAAAGTACACGAGGAGTAAGACGAACCATTGGCTGTAGGGCATAACTCTATTGTAATTACAGTGATAGTCAGCATTTGAAAGCGAAAGCTACAACACAAATTCTGAAAACTTCTGGGTCATAGTATCACACATTGTTCCAATTCGATGTAAGCTTAAAAGCGTAGCAAAATATAAATCCTCGACTCCAAAAACAGATGGACTACAATTTATGCATCATTGTGCAGTATAAGATTAACCATAAAATTATGATATACGCCAAAAAAATGACACTCCGTAAATAAATCACAGGAAAAGCAATTCCATTGCTGTACAAATCATGGACAAAGCAAGATTCTCAGCACACAGGACTATGCATCAAATCCTGGCAGTGCGAATTGAGAACCAAAAGCTTCTACACGAGCACGCAACTCAACGATATCCTTGTTGTTTTCCAAACCTTTCAGGAAGCATTTCTGTAATTTTCCATACTCTCTTTGGATAAGACTGGTAATCTGAGCTGCTCTGATAAGGAAATCTGCAATTACCTCAAAATCAGCTTCAACGCATCCCCTAGACGTCATTGCAGGAGTACCTAGGCAAAAAGAAAATTGGTGGATTAAAAGGTTGTGGTGTAATTGCAGCGAAAAAAAATACTCCGTGCTAAGTTAATCACTCACCAATCCTTACACCACCGGGAGTTATGGTGCCATTGTCGCCAAACAAAGCAACTTTGTTCAAGGTCATATGACATGTTTCACAAACCTTCTCAAAGTTCTTTCCTGGAAGAAATGACAAACAGTGTTAAGGTCATTGGAAACATGTAGGCCTGTATTACTTTCACACGGAAGTTTATAGAGAGAGACAATATAACAATGATTCATAATTAGTAATTACCAAGGACTTCCTAGTAAATAGTAAATTTCCTGGTCTAAATTTGCACCGACATCAAAGAGAGTGTATTTGGCATAGAATATTGTTAAATTTAACCAATAAGTTCACGGCAAACAATGACCGTTTGGGAAATGAAATCAGTTGACTTGCCTAAACAACCAAGCAAAAAAGATCACTCCAAAAGAAATCATATGTAAAATGACCATACCAGACAACCGACAAAGGAATTTCAATTCTCCCCAAGCAATTCAGGAAAAGGTAATCTGGCACACCGCCCATGTCTTACAACTCCTACCACCTAAAATAAACGGTTAAAAACACTCTTAAGTCTTAACCCTCAAATACACCTCTACTTCCAAGTTCCAAAGATCAACCCAAAGGCCAGTGGAAACCATTCTCACACCTTTCATTGAGGACTTATTAACCCCATTTTCCGAAGCCACAATGACATCCCTAACTGAGGAAAGCAACACAGATCAAACGAAGACAGGGATGCATAGCTATATAACCAATTAGTATAAGAGAAAGATGAGACCAATAAATTCTGTGTCTGCTTTGCACAAGCAGCAAAGACTGGCAAGAATAAAATGGCAATACTTCTACATGTCATTCCGTATGTTTCGTAAAAGAAAAGACACAGACATACACAACAACCACAACAGCCACAACCACAAACATGAACACAAGTACACAACCACCAGTCCACCACTACCACAATAACAATAGAGGGCCTTGGTGTTTTATCAGACTTTTACAAGAATAACAAAATTCTAATCTATATGTAAATCATTCCTCACATATCAATTTTAGGTTTTTAACATTAATCGACATTGGGTTTGCAATCTAAATCCCTCTGCTACTCAGTAAACCAAGTCCAAGTCTATGGCCAAAAAAATGTTATACCTGTCAAGCCGAGGGGCCTCAGATCCCAAAGCAACATGTGATTATCTGTGCCCCCAGTTACAAGCTTGCATTTTCTTCGCACTAAAGCAGATGCCAAGGCCTGAGCATTTCTCTTGACTTGTTGCATGTACACCTTATACTCAGAAGTACCAACTTGTTTTAAGGCTGTAGCAAGAGCAGCAATATGGTTGTTGTGTGGACCGCCTTGTAAAGCAGGGAATACAGCGAAGTTGATTTTATCCTCAAAGTCATAAGTATCAGGCTCCTCAGACGGATTCATCAGTAATCCTCGCTTCTTTGGCTTCTTACCCTTTCTAAAAAATATAATACCACCTCTAGGACCCCTCAGACTTTTATGCGTTGTAGAGGTAACAATGTCACAATACTCAAAAGGGCTGGCACATTCCTGTGAGAATTAAATAAGACGGTAAGATACACACATTTCTAGCTCACAGACAGTGTTACAAAACTGAAAGAAACACGTCAACATGGGTTCATGTGGAGCTAGCAAAGAAAAAGTTAGAATCAGCTTCTACAGGACTACAGAACTAATACCGACAACTAGTCATCAGCAAAACCTAGACGCATTGATGCACCTACCTTTCACAATGTATAACGATGGCTGATATCACGAAAAAGAAACATAACAGCAAGCGAGACAGGTCACAAATACTTTTCAAGCTTTGATCACAAGATCACAACTTTGCCTCAGTCGAAGATCAGAATAAAAAGAGGTGCATAAAACTACACTAAGCACATTACCGGAAATTGAACCATCAATGTACTATAAGAACGTGCCATTTATCTAACAAAGCTGAAAACTTTAACGTAAGCATTAAACATCTCTAATTGAATGGCTAAGCAGAACAATATTCGCGGCCATAGAGCACACGACTATACATCAAACAAATACACATACGAGAAAGGGGGAGGGGTAGCATATACAGTTGCAAACAGCAAACCTCACCTTAGCAGCAATAAGACCACTTATCTGAGCCATATCACACATCAAAATCGAACCACACTTAGACATGGTTTAAATAAGAGAAGGGGGGTTGGGGGCGTATTACGTATACAGTTGTAAACAGAAAACCTCACCTTAGCAGCAATAAGACCACTAATCTGAGCCATATCACACATCAAAATCGAACCACACTTATCAGCAATCTGCCTCAGCCTCACATAATCCCAATCACGAGGATACGAACTACCACCACATATCAATATCTTAGGACGAAAGTCGAGTGCTTTCTCCTCCAACTTATCATAATCCACATACCCAGTTTGTGGATTAACCTTATAAGGCAAACTCTCAAAGAAAATCGAAGCACCAGACACTTTCCTACCATTGGGAGTATAACACCCATGACTAGTATTCCCTCCAGAAAGCGTATCCAACCCCATAATCCGATCACCGGGCAACAAAAGCCCGGTATAGACAGCGAAATTCGCTGAAGTACACGAGTATGGCTGCACATTCACACCCCAATTCTCCGAATTCAAATTAAAAGCCGACAATGCTCGTTCGCAACACAGCGTTTCAATCTCATCTATATACTGATTACCCCCATAATACCTCTGACCAGGCATTCCTTCAGAATACTTATTTGTTAAATGACTACCTAAAGCTTCCATGACTGCCTTACACACGAAATTCTCTGACGCAATCAATTCAATCCCTTTATACTGCCTTTGCTTCTCCTTTTCGATTATATCGAAAATTTCAGGGTCAGCCATCCTCAACGACTGATTCCCCCACGCCTTAACCGCACAATTACGCGATTCAACACTCGAATCAACAAATACTCTCTTAACAGCAACCGACGACGACGACACCGAATCTTCCCTATCACGGTGCCGTTTCAAACACATTGAATGACCTAAAATCCGAAACTCAACACCATTATCATCTTCATTATCCTCATCATTACAATTATTAATATCAATCGATTCGCCTCGTTCGTCGGCTTGATCATCTCTACGATCGGCGACGCTTTCTCTTTCATTAACGCTTTGTTCATCATTCCGCCGGCAATTCTGCTCCAGCAATTGCAACGGAAGTGATAAATTATGATTATTCGACGAATCGATCGACCTCGAATCAATCTGAAACGAAATCGAATCGTCGGAAACTAGACTTCGCTTAGGGTTAGGGTTTGATGAAGGAGGAATCGACGAAATGTGCGACGAATGAGACGCAAAACCTAGTGACAAATTCGATTGTGCGTGCGACATATCCATTGCAAAATCAATCAAATTCAACAACAGCAGCAACAACAACAACAAAAAGAAGAACACAATTGGGAATTAAATAGTAGAATTGAAGTGTTTGGGGGAACTTCCATGAAATTTGGAGAAACCCTAGGTAAGGTAAGTGAGAGAGTGATGATGAACTGAATTGGGAAATTAGGGAAATTGGGGAAGAAATTGTGGTATTAATTGAATTGGGGGAAATTGAGAATCTGGGAAAAGGGGGAAATTGGGAATAATGTATCTGGACATGGTTTAAAAGCAAGAGGGATTTTTTTCGTGTTTTCTGGACGTGTTCTTCAGCTTTGTTAATGAGGGGGCCATTTTTTTGTATTTTTCTTGCTCGAATTTGCTACCATGATTTTATATTATGGTCTATGGACGGTGTGAGACTGATGTATCGAGTCACTTGTGATAGTTGATCAAAGTAGTATATATAGATAGCTAGGGTAAGCGACTAGCTTCGTTGAAACAAGTTGATCAAAGTTTATTTTGGTGTTTGTTTTCGTTATAGGATAAATGACTAGTTTCGTTGAGACAAGTTGATTGAAGTTCATAATGCAAATTCTCGATTAATACAGATATTATAAATAAATGAATTTTGATATTTTAACTGTATTTCTTTGGTTGATGTGTAGAGGAGATCATGGGACAAGACTCACAATGAATATTGTAGAGGATTTTTACTCCAAGCTAGGGAGGTCATGTCGTTGATTGATTAATTGAACTATGTTTTCTTTCTTAGTGACTTACGAAGTATTAGTTAGCATATAGAGGAATAAAGACCATTGTGAAGTAACTAGCGTTACTCAGACATATTATTATCGTCCAAACAATATACTAGGATTACGATATGAAAAATGTACTCGATCATTACCAATCTGGACATCAACAAATGAAAAATGTAGAAAATATATATGGTGAAAATAAACTAGGTGAGATTATAAAGCTTAAGACGTCTCTAATAGTATCCATTGACATAACTTTAGCTCATGGTTGATTTTTTTTTTTTTTTTTTTAAAGGTAAAGAAACTAGATTGATTGAAAATCAACCTATACCATCCTTCCGGATGAGAACGGTAAACGAAAATCAACGATTTTCAAAATACCAAGAAGTAACATAATACAATGGCATCAACAAGAAACTCACAAATTCTCATAAGAAAATAAAGTCTCTTAAAAACCCAGAAAAAGAATTAAAAAATAATATTATAAATTAAATGAACAAGTTTTAACACTGTAATGAGGAAACAACATAATTCTATAGAAGAAATAGAAAGATCTTATCAAATGCAATGTATGAAAAAAATCTTGAAATATTACTTTGTAGTATCAAGTATCAACAATAATTTGTACAATTAATTTGAAGATAAATCTTGAAATATTACTTTGTAATCCTTAATTTTCAATGGCTATCTAAAACCATGTTGTTTGTTGTCTATACGACTATACTATCAAGCATTCACGCTAATTCAAAAAGAAATTTATTGCATTAATTGACATCTCGTATTTATTTCTCATTTCATGGCCTAATAATAGCAATTGCAATGGGAGGTTTTTTGTAGGGAGTTGCTAAATCCCGCGCACTAGTTTACTAAATCCAAAGCATTTAGAAAACAACTTCTAAATCCAACGCATTTAGAGCAATTCCATAATCACCCTTTCTTCTTAAAAGATAATTAAAAAAGTTCTCTCTTTTTTTTCTCAAAATCTAACCAATTCGTTAATAGTTCGACAATGATAGATCGTAATTCGCGCATATCATTTTTTTTTTCCGCTTCATCAACAACTTTTAATACCGTCTTTAATCGATTTATTTTTAAAATTACACAAATTCTTGTTTCAGACGGACACTTTTGGTCTTATTTGTCAGACGGATAAAATGTTGCCATTTTTTAAGAAAATGTAACCAATTAATTCACAAAATGTTATGACTAGAGGTGTCATTTTTTACCCTGAAAATGATGTGAACAATAATGGTAACATGTTATCAAAAAATAACAACATTTTATTGTAAAATAATGACATGTTATCCGTCTTATTTCAGACCAAAAGCAATGGTCTTAAGAAAAACGGACCGTTAAAATTAGGGTTTGGATGGACGGTGATTACAATTAAAGTCGGATTGACGTCGATTAACAGCAATTATCGATTTTAGTGTCATTTGCAGAACATTATTTTTTGAATACTAATGCAAAAAGAATGCTCACGAAAGTCACGCCAGTAAGTCATTGGGGATCATTTGCAAGAAATATCAAATATACATGAAGGACATGGGATTACAGGTGAGCCAATAACCCAGATTCAATTGCCATAAGAGTATAAGACCCAACAGAACAGTTAACAATAAAGAATTTAATTAATTTGAGTTGATCTTATATACTCTTCTGCAAAAAAAATGAGAACAAATTGTTGCTTTAGTCTCCCTTTCCCATTGCCTGACAAGAATAACCTAGATATCAATTACGATGATCTCACAAACAAGAATGAACTTGAAGATGCCGAACATGAACATTCAATATTCGCTACATATCATTTACGTTGACGGCGATTGATAGTGAAGGTTGTGGCGGCGGCGATTGGTAGTGCGGGGAGGAGTGGTCGGCACAGAAATGGGAGTATTGAGGGGTAGTCGGCGGCGCTGGGATGGTGGTGGGGGAGGGTGGCGGGCCGGCGGCGCTGGTTGGGGTTTCTCATTTTGTAGGTCTTTCTCTCCTTTGTTTCTATCTCTTCTTTCTTACTTTCTCAATGGTGGTGGTGAGAAATGAGAGGGGTATTCTTGGAATAAAAGTAAAAAAATGCGCAGGTTTGAGTAAAATGATGCGCGAGATTTAGCAATTACGTTTTTGTATTGAGTTTGTAAACAAAAACTTTTAGAAAAAGTTTCTCACATTGCAAAATAAAGTTTGTTCTTAAATGAACAAACTAGGTTTGAAAAGAAGAACCAATTTCTTCCCAAAAAAACAAGAAATTGATTAGAAATAGCAAATTAATCATGGCATATTAAAGAACTTTATTTAAAGTTATTCCATTGCATCAAAAGGTTCTTAATTATTGAAATTGTCAAAATCTTACATGGCAAATTAATAACTTTATATAAAGTTCTTCCATTACACTTGCTCTAATTTGGACCTTTGACATGCCTCAATAACCATAACAATAATGCTTAACACAAAATCTTATTTGTGACGGCACGTATCCGTCACTTTGGAGTGACGGATACCATTTTCTCTCACAAATGACCCAAATAGAGGAGAAAGGGAATCACATGGAGGTGCCCCCACCTTGTCTCTCCTATTCGTTTTATGAGTGGCATTACCCGTCATTTGCTCCGACCCGTCTTCAGCAAGACTAATTGCTTACTTAATTCTCCTTTTCAAACTAAATTTCTTTCTATGCAATAAAAACACAATTTGTTATTTTAACCCATTTACACACGAAAATGAATTTAAGTATATTCTATGAATCAATTTGTTTTCGCTGGGTGTCCAATGAGTTGCATAGGCATTACAATATTCATAAAGGGAGATTCAAACCTGAAATCTAATATTCACTGTTGACGGGTTTTGAACCCAGACCATGAATATCACTTTTTATGACTTTATCAATTAAGCTAGAAAAATAACTAAGGTACCAAAGAAGGACAAGTATATAATTTAGCATATATACACAACGTGCGATTTTTTCTATTAAATTCAAAACAACAATTTTAAACTTCATAACAACAATCTTGTAAAATATTACAAATAGTACGCCGTTTATCAACACTAAGCTCACTGGGAAACGAAACAAGAAACTTCAAAACTAAATCACCTCGTAGTCCAAGTTCTTTAGATTTAGGCATTCCTTGTTCTTTAATTACTTTTTCAAATCCTGGATAAATTACTTCATCAATTGTTATTGACATTTCTTCACCTCCTAATAATGGCACTAATATTGTACAACCAATTAGTGCTTTTACCAATGGTACTTCAACTCCTAATTCCAAGTTATCTCCTACTCTTTTAAACATTGGATGTCTTTTTTCATCTATAGTGAAAATTATATCGGCCGGTAGATGTCCCGGTTTTTCATCGCCTTTTCCTTCGAATATTATCGTCGTTCCTTTTTTCCATCCCGGCTTTACGTTTATTTGTAATGTGTCTTCTTCTTGAATTATTATCCTGCATTTTAAAATATGTGCAATACGTTTATTTCCATACATTTGTCCATATTACGTAAAATTATGTGTAAAATATGTTTAGTACGTTTCTTTCCAGACGTTTGTCCTGCATTGTAAAATGTCTATTCACCTCGGTAAATTTAATTGAACATTTATGAAATCCCTTTTTAAAGTTATTTTTATACGTTTGTCCAGATTACATGGAAAATAAAATAAAATTAAACAATGGTATATAGAAATGACTTGAAAGGGGAGTACATGTTATGTTATGTTATGGTAAATATTACAATTACAACAAATTATCACTTGGTGCACAAATAGGATTATACATCCTGTTGTACATAAGCATTGTACATCAGGTCCATATAATATATGATTAACAATCTATAGCCCATTAAAAAGAATTAAAATTTTTACTTCAACAACGTAAAACTTAACTTACTGTAGTTCTTTCTTTAGCAAAAGTTCCCCTTTCCCCCAAATTTGATCTTATATAATATTTCAATGTCTATAAACTCGTAAATAGTACGCACATGAATAATACGAGTTATTATTATATACAAAAAAAACATGAGCTTAAAAATTCAAGTTAAAAAGAATACGAGCTACTATGAGAAGAATACGAGCTACTTTGAAAAGAACATGAGCTTGAACTAAATTGTAATGTATGAAAAGATACGAGTTATTAAGAAAAGAGTATGAGTTATTATAAAAAGAATTCGAGTTAAATTTTATGTAATGTGCTTTCAAAAAAACACGACCAAATAATGTTTCAGATGTTATCATATTTCATAACTAAATGTCTATGAACTCATAAATTGTACGCACGTGAAAAATACGAGCTATTTAAAAAAAAAAAAAAAAAAAGAGCTAATAAGAATACGAGCTATTATAAGAAGAATGTGAACTATTATAAAAAGAACACGAGCTTGAACTAAATTGTAATGTATGAAAAGAATACGAGTTATTAAGAAAAGAATATGAGTTATTATGAAAAGAATTCGAGCTTAAATTTATAGGAAATATAGTTTAAAAAAAACACGACCTAATTCAAACAGATTTGTAAGATGAGATTCCATTATTTATATAATCTAAATCCCGATAAAAACTCTATTGATTATTTCATGCTCCTTCAAAGTTTTTTTTTCCATTGATGATGATACCTTTTGATGTTTCATCTGCCGTTGAAGCTTCTCTCGCCGTGATGGTAAAAATCAATTAAATTCATATTGATTCTGATTGGAGAATGGGAGATATAATAATTGTTAAAATAATTTAAAAGGAGAAGATTAGTTAACTACATAATGGAGGAAGATGGAGATCAAAATATAGAAGCAGTTAGAGAGAGAAGAGGAGTTGAATTGAATTACGTAGTCTTGGTTTTAGGGTTTAACATATACAAGTAGTTGAGGAAAACTAAAATAACCTTGGATGTACAGTTGTATAGTCCATAAACTGCACTTGGTGGGAGGAATCAATTTAAAGTAGGCATTTTAGTAAAAATAATAAAGTTCGATAATTTATTGATTTTTCCTGTGTTTATCGATACGAGGTTCTTGTCAGCGGGGGTTGTGGTCCAAAGTGTAGGAGTTTACTCTCCTTTGGAGTCAGATTTCAGTTTCAGTTGTCTGCTTTCCGCCTTTTCTTTCTACGTCCTAGTGACGTAAGTGCACTTTGTTCTCTCTCGTTGGGTCAAGAGGTTGGGTTTCCAGATAAAGTGTATCACAGTGAAGGAGATGAATCTCCAAGACGCTTTATTGGGTCTTGTTGTAGGTATTTCTCTGAAGCTGTATCGACTAAGGCGAGTAAGGGTAATTTTATGGGGGTTCGTTGGTTTCCAGAGGAAGATTATCATAGCCAAGGAGATGAATCTCCGAGACTCTTTTTTGGGCCTTGTTGCAGGTATTTCTCCGAAGCTTCATCAATCAAGACTAGCAAAGATGGATGTTTTCCTATGGACAACGCTATTCGTCCTTTGAAGATTGTTGTGTATTTCGAGTTTGAAGTTCGTGTTCAGACATCCGTCGTACGCCATCAACACGTTATAGATAGCCGATGCAATTACCTTGTTGTTTTAGGTTATGTTATTAGTCGTTCTTTGAGGTTTTATGTTGTAGTTATAGGTATGGCCTATGAGCCATACCGCTAGAATGTAAAACATTTTCTTTACAGTTGTCAAAAAAAAAAAAAAAAAAAAAAAAATCGTTAATAATCATTAGAAGTTTTTAGAAATGAAAATAAAAATTGTGAAAGTATTCTATATGAAAAATATTTTAATATTTTAATTAAAAGTAAATATAAGATTGAAACGGCGACAAATATATAACTTTTTTTTTTCTTTGTTAAAATATATCCATGATGTACTTGAGTATATATAAAAAAAAAAGGCATCCAAGATATAGATTGAACTTACCCTTCATCAGAAATAACATCTCTTGTAATATTCATTTTCTTGACCGCGCCAAAACACAACTCTTCTAAGGAGCACTCGAGTTTTTTCTCAATCGGTTGCGGTTTTTTACGAGCCGTCGATTGAGAAAATATAATCGGGGTCGTGCTTCTTCGACTCGTGCTCCTTGACAATCCACTATTAGCCCTTGGTGTACTATTATCATTGTTTTGGCTCATTAATTTCGATAATGTGACATTCGATATTTCTGTAGAAGACGACGTCGATGCAGCGCGTCTACTAAAACTCCGTTTTAATGAACTTATCATACTTCCTGACCGAGAACTACTCCTCCGTAAAGTCGGGTTTGGCGTTTGGCTTCTCTTACTTGTACTCCGCGAAAGCAATGAGGAAGATCGTTTAAAAAAGCTATCATCAACACTATATTTATGACGATAACTTTTTGTTGATCCTTCGTATTTGTCCTCGTATCCATCTTCATTATTCGAATTCTACACATCATTATCAATTACATACGCTTAATACGTGAATTGAAACAGTTTTTCTAATATGTGCTCTAATAAAGGGCACATGTTAAGGTGAAAATGACAAGGTAAATTAATAATGCACTTTTGTAATAATACAAATATATGATGAATTGTCCTAGAAAGCATTCTTAAAGAATAGTTCAAGAAATCCTCTGTCTCATTTTCGTGTCCTATCTTATGTACCATTGTCTTAATATTCCGACACATCATCCTTAGATAATATCTACATGTTTATTTTTAATATTTATTGCTTATGTGTCAAATGGAGAGACAGTGGAACACAAGATGAGACACAAAAATGTGACAGATAATCCAGACTGAGAATCGAATGGTTATCCAACAACAGTTCTAAAATGTTTTGCGCGGGTTTTTGAGGAAAACAATTTAGAACGGTTGTATTGACCCAGCGTTTTTAAATATATTTTTAAAAACGGTGGTGGTATACAACCGTTCTAGAATGTTTTCCGCGGGTTTATAAATCAATTAATCATTGACTTTATTAGAGAATGATTTACTTTAAAACCGTTCATGTAAATTATGTATAACGATCCCGCTTAAAATTAAAAGAACCATTAACCCGAAATAAAAGAAAACTAAGCTAAAACCAATTTTATTATAATAAGTCTTACTCCAGACGGTCTGAAATAAGAGAAACCAAATGTCACCATTTATTTAATAGAATATAACTATTTAATGACAAAATATTATAACTAAAGTTGTCATTTTTCCCCCCTGAAAATGATGGTAACATTTTATCAGAAAATAGTAACATTTTATCGTAAAATGACTACATTTGGTCCGTCTTATTTCAGACAAGAAATAGCCTGTTTGAAATAAGAATTTGCGATTTTATTATAGCTATCATCGTGGATAAAGGTCATTTTAGGCTTAAGACGGATTCAAATAAGAATTTGTATAGGACTGCTATTACCTTAGGAGATTTACCAATGTCATGAAACTTATCTCCACCTCCATGTTTTTTTGAGCTATTACTTTTATGATCATGATGTTGCCATCGCATGACAAGGTTCTTGTAAGCCTTGCCTAAATCTTTTATGGATGCCGTTTTGAAATTTTGAGGTTATATTAATATAATTTGATGAAATTTGAGAATTGTTATTGTCAATTATTTTGATGGTATTTTAGTGGATAAATTTCATGGTCAAGAAAATTGATCCAAAATGATGAAGGGTGAAAAATAGTGAAATGTGAAAATGAATGCATTTTTTCTTTGGATGATCAATAGGTCATTCAAATCCAATCATTTGGTTAGAATACAATGTCTTAATTTAGAATAAATTAGTCAAAAGTATGAAGTGACAACCTTTCATGTCATTTTTAGAATAATTGTTTTTCACAATGTGTGTGTACATCATTCCTAATTTCAAAAAAAAAAGCCTAAAATTTAAAGAGTTGTTCTTTTGTAATACAGTCTCACAAAAAAAAAAAAAATTGTAAAAAAAAATGTAATAATAAATCAAGTATTATAAGTTTATGACCTACTTGTTGGAGTATAAATCCACTTGTGAGTCCCACATCGGTGAAAAAGAGAGAGATTGTCTATCTTATAAGGCCTAGGAGTGTTTGTCCCATTGCCAATTGGTTTTGGGAGATAAGAGCATTCTTGGGCTTGTGAGTTAGACTTCTCTCCTCCACTGCGGGTAAGACCAGACCCATCTCGTGTTTATTACTACTCCTATTAAACGAAAGGTTAGTAACTAAAAACATTCGTTAAATGATGACTCGTGATTTTGTAGCCGTCACCAATACTCCAATTATAATCTTTAGTAATGTTGTTCATGTTGAATAGACAAAAGTGCAATACTTAAATATTAGTACAAAATTTGTTCCATCTATTCAAATATCATAAGTCTTACATAAAACAGATATATTTATCTTAACATTAAAATGAGTTAAATATCATATAAGACAAGTATGTTGCTTATTCTCGTGCACTATGCTTTTGTTTTATTTTAACTACTTGACCCGTTTTTAGCTTAAACTAGATATAACCGTCTTAAATGAGAATTTGTGATTCACATATGGAGTATTATTTAACTCATTTTAATCTTAAATTGCTTACTCTTTTTTTTGGTGAAAAGGAAGTCACAAGATCAAATAAGATGTTAACGAGTTTTAAACCCAAGAGGTACGTGTAGGGGTGTTAATGAGACGAGACAGCTCGCGAGCAACTCGAGATCGGCTTGGTCAAGGCTCGGCTCATGCGAGCTCGACCCGGGCTCGGTTCGAGAGCTTAACGAGTCAAGCCAGCAAGCGCTGACTCGACTGGAAAAGTTCGTGAGCGGCTCGAACTTGCGTGATTAGATAAGATATTGCTCATATGTTATAAAAATATTCTATCATGATATCACACATATCAAATGTCTCACTTATTTGCCAAATATTTTAGCATATAACCTTCGAGTCTTCTTATTGATAATATCGGAAGAAAAAAAATAAAAAAAATTAGCAATTATATATAGGCTCGATTTAAGCTCGAGTTTGGCTCATATTAAAGTTCGCAAGCTTGATAACGAGCACATTTTTTCAGACTCGAGTTCCAATTTAGATTTTTAAGCACAAGCCAAACTTAGACTCTGTTTGGTAAAACTAATCAAAATGTAAAAAACCGAAAAGGTAATAAAAACGAAAAAAAATCAAACCTCGAAAAGGTAACTGATAAGGTAGCTGAAAATTAGGAACTGATAAGGTAACTGATTATTTAAAAATGTGTTTGGCAAACTAACTGAAAAGCTAACCCATTTTGATGAAATGACGTAAAAAATATGATAATTATTTAATAGTATAGATTTAAGGGGTAAAATCGGAAAATCAAATCAAATCAGGTACCTGAAATCTCAAATGCTACTCTAGGTAGCATTTCATTTCAGGTACCTTATTTGGTTAAATAAACTACTTGCCAAACACTTACAAAAAATAAGACTAAATTTTGGTCAAATAAGTTTACTTTGACTAAATCAAATCACCCGAAATCGCCACAAACAGTCTTAGACTACCAATTCAACTCATTATTCGTTAACACCCGTAGCCGTAGGTACGAGTACCACTATTCATAAATAGAATCGTGGTTGCATAATGGGGAAGTCAGAAGTGGCACATATCTCTCATTCTCTCCCCCACAAAACAATCTGCAATACATCCAAATAGAATACTGCTAAACGCTTGACGAAGAAAGACACCACATAGAATACAATCATACTCTGATACAGTCATACAATCATACTCGTATGATATGATTTACAGTGAATCAAATATATTAATTAAATTATAAAGAAAAAGAGAGAATAATGCAAAGCAAATGTAAAGAATCCTACAGATAATCTCCTAAAGCAAGGCATCATTCATCGCAAATCTTTCTAATCATCTCACTAATTGCCTCATAATTGTAAGCTTAATTACTCTCCCTACTTCAATTAAACAACTGTTAGTTTTTGATTTCTAATTTTGATTTTGATTGATTTATTGCTGGTAATTGTTGCTTAATTTGTGTTTTTTTTTCTGTAATTGCAATTGATTAATGCTGTTTATTGGAAAATTTGTGATTAATGATTGTTCATCCGGAATATTGAACGATTTCACAATCGAATTAGTGGAGTTGTTGCACTGTAAGATAAATTTAGTGTGAGTTTATGATTAATGCTGTTAATTGAAAAATTTGTGATTAATGATTGTTCATCCGGAATATTGAAGGATTTCGCAATCGAATTAGTGGAGTTGTTGTAGTGTAAGTTTGTTGTAGTGCGAGTTTATGATTCGTGATGTTTTCGTAAGTTTACGGTACGGATTTAGCGGAGAATGGATAGGTTGGTGATTAGGTGAGAGGTTAGAAAGTTCGTCATCTAAATATAGTGGTTATGTGTAAAGTGTGGAGTATGCTGTGAGCTGAATTCAGTTCTGTAGCGATTCGAACAAATATGAGTATTAGGTATAGGACTATAGGTACATTTTATAATGGTTGGTTAGTTTTGACTTTTGAGGATGTCTCATTTTGAACTCGGATGGTTGCGAGTTGGCCACATGAGTGGTCATTGAAGATATGATCATGTGACATGTGCGGTTAGTAATTGATAGAAGATGTCTAATGACTGCCACAACAACCTTACCCCATTGAATTTAGGTATAGGTCCAGTATAATGGTTAGTAATTTCGAGGATGTCTTAGTTTGAACTCGATTATGAGTTGGCCAAATGAGTGATCATTGAAGATATGCGTATGTGACATGTGCGGTTAGTAATTGATAGAAGATGTCTAATGACTGCAAGTGCAACAACAACCTTAGTTCATTGCCTCAACGCTCTGGGAGGCTGGTAGGAGGAGGAGGGGGTCGAGGGTTGTTGGAGGTACGCAACGTTACCTAAATTTCTAGATGACGCAAAATGAATGTTGCATTGAGAATTGCATCATAACTCATGTTGAATGAGTATTATGTCCATTTACTCTAGCTTTGGTTATTGCCTGAGTAGTTGCAATCATTGACCAATTTCTCTGGAATTGATTTATTACTACATAACACATGGGTGACTAGATAAGGGTGACCAGAGACCACATGTGATGCAGGGGTACACTCCAGCTCTAAAGTTGGTAAGTTACTTACCTTTAGATGAAGCGCATGAGTTCCTACCTGAGATAGTGAAAGATAGGCTTCAGGGTTCAATAGTTTTGCTTTCATTTCTCCTTTTCAATGTTTGCATAATTCACTTTTTCTAGGGTATAAGCAATACTAGCAAATATTGTGTGGAAGATTGCGAATTAGTACGTATCAGTACGTGATACCGATGAGGGGGCTGCGAATTTGACAACCATGGTCTTGTCACTAGTGGCGGATCGAGAAAATATTTTTTCCCGGGATCAATTGATGAAAATATAAAGGTTTTTTTTTTAATATCCAAGGTATAAAACTATAAATTTCATTTATTTTGGCCAAAAAATTGGACAAAATAAACAAAAAAAATTGTTTTCCAGGGTCCCGGGACCCCGGATCCATACAAATGGATCCGCCATTGCTTGTCGCTAATGTTGTGGAACTCTGCTCCGTCCTGCTATACAATATTGCTTTTATTATGTCTATGGAATATATATCCTTTCTACTAAGAAAAAGAGTGATTGTTGGGTTGCGATTCTTTTTTGGTTGTGAATCAAACTTATAAAATCACTTGTCTTTTTATGTGTTCAGGCACTGAATGAATCTCTTGTACATGTGCTAGGAGTTTGACATATCGCGCTGACATGGACCGTACTCATAGGTAACATGTCTCTCTTTCTTGAGATGCTTTTCTCCAATTCATCTCTATCATTTTCGTATTTTCTATCTTTTGATATAGTGGATTTTTCTCGTATTGATACATGCTTATGTTTCCACAGTTCACTAGAGAAGGTTTTTTCAATCGGTGATGCATACTGCGGAGATTTTCTCGGTATGCTTCCTAATGGCAAGGGGAAGTACACATGGTCAGATGGGACAGTTTATGAGGGTGATTGGGAAGAGGGTAAGATGACTGGAAAGGGATGCATTGTTTGGCCATCAGGATCAAGATATGAGGGTGATTTCTCTGGCGGTTACCTTCATGGTCAAGGAGCTTATATTACAGCTGATAAATGTACCTATAATGGAGCTTGGAGGATGAATACTAAGCATGGATTTGGAAGAAAAAAATATTCAAATTCGGATTTGTATGAAGGATCATGGAAAGAAGGACTTCGTCAAGGAAGTGGGAAGTATATCTGGAGTTCAGGAAATTCATATATTGGTACATGGAAAGGTGGGAAGATGAGTGGTAAAGGACTTCTGAAGTGGGCGAATGGGGATATTTTTTATGGCTGTTGGTTGAATGGACTACGAGATGGATCAGGTTTTTATCGCTTTGCCGATGGGGGTTGTTATTGTGGGAACTGGAGCAGGGGTTCCAAAGATGGCCGGGGAACATTTTATCCTGCTGGTAGCAAGCATATATCTTTGAAGAAATGGTGCAAGTCTGCAGGTTTTCAAGGAATTTTAAGAGGGGAGTCGTCTCATAGTTCAATAGGTAATCATGGAAGCTTAAGAGATGAACTGTCTCAAGGTTCAGCTCTGAATGCTGAAGAGAATAAAAGAGAAGAACCACAAATTAAACGTAGCATTTCTGAGAGAGTTTCTAGTGGCAGTCTAGTTGGAAGTTCAAGTCAAATTTCTTCTAAGGCGTCAGCTGAAAAAGATTGCATTATAGGTGATATTGAAAGGGAATTATTAATGAAAGATAGCTCATGCCAAGCCGCTTCATGTTCTGCTGATAATGATCAACAAGACAAGAAAGATGAGAGTGACATAGCCCTTGAAAGAGAATATATGCAAGGCGTATTGATTAGAGAACGTGTCAGGAAGGTTTCAGGGAAATCTCTCAAAGTGAAAAGTCATGGGAAATTTAGTTCAAAAGAAGTCAAACCGAGTTCCTGCTTAAAGATATCCAACAGCAACCAAAGTCACTATTTTATGTATAATCTGCAGCTTGGGATCAGGTAACCCATTTTTGTTTCTCTTTTCAAAATCCTCACTCTGCAATTGGTCAGAGTTAAAATACGTAAGACACAAAATCAAAATGACATTTTGATTATGGCTTGTTAAGTAAAATAGGTGATGCCTGTCTTCTACGAAACATCCACTGACATGGGGACATGGGGTTGGTGTGTCAGTGGTATGAAGTGACACTCTTATTCTAACAGAGAGGTTGTTTTATGAGAAATATAGGCAAAGACACTCACGTCAATGATTAGCTTTTGTCGACCTATTGCAATCTCTCAAGATCCACTGAGCTTAGTGAAAATTACAAATCATACACCCTGTTCTTAAAAAACTAAATTATGAGCTGTTCTCCAATTAAGAGGCTAATTATAATTTTCTAGAGAAAGTTGTTATGCTATAAGTTCTACTGCATGCTCCTTTTGATGTAAATACTCGGAAGTGTTCTTCACACTTCCATTCATTAATGCTAGTGGGTCTTAGTTTTATCACTTTCTGCATTACCCATGTTTTCTATTTTGTTACGACCTGCATATCTTGAGCACTTAGTCTGGTCATTTATCTCTTTCTGAATGTGCAGGTACACTGTTGGCAAGATTACACCCGTGCCTGCTCGTGAAGTCAGATCTACTGATTTTTCTAAACAAGCCAGAATCAAAATGTTTTTTCCCAAAAAGGGTTCCCAACTTACACCTCCACATTATTCTCTCGATTTTTACTGGAAGGACTATTGCCCTATGGTATTCAGGTGTGATTTCCATTATACAGCTCCAACTAATTTTATAACTAATGTATTATTTTTATGATGTTTCCAAATTTGTACTTCGTATTATTTTAAGGTAGTATGAAAAGTGTTCTATTTTAGAGTTGTAAGCTTGTAAATGTCCAGCTCTTGGTGAGACCATGTACCTTATCACATAGGAAACAGGCTCCAGACATCTGGCCATCTGATGAACATTTAGTTTTAAGTTGGGCTTGAACTTTATCTTGATTCTTGATGGAAAATGGGATTAACATAGGAGTCTAGTTTTTTTCTATATTAGATGATAATGCTATCAGTATGGTTTAAGGGCTATAAAACACATCTGCAGTAGCTATCATCTATTTTCTCCGTCATCTTAAAGGCTTCTCCTATCATGGGCACTTTATCGGGTGCACCAAGTCAGTGTGGCGTGTGAAGGGTTTTATGAATCTACATGATGTAAAATTTATTCAACATTTCGCAGTTGTCATTTGCATAGTTTTCTGAACTTTTTTAATGCCTGGTCAACAAGATCTGGACTCCATTTTTCTGGACTTTAATTTTCTGATTCTAAGACAGTACATAGTGTTATTTTGGCAGTGTTGTTCGTATTCTGTTTTTTTTTTTCTTGCTGATGTTAATGCTTGACTCATGACTTTTGCGTTGAAATTATTTCGAGAAAATTGGGTTTTTTTTTTAATTGGAGTTTTTTTTCCTTTTCGGTTTTCAAAATCGTTTTAATCTTTATTCTCGATTTAAATTCTAAGTTTTTATAAAAGAAATCCGGACTTCGATTTTAAAATCTTAAGTTTACCTTCTTTTGTACGGAGTATTATGTTTCACTCCCCTTTGTTTTTCACGTTTTCTTTTCTATATTTTCGCATTTTGAGGTGTGCGTTCACCCATGGATGGTTCTAAAGGATGATTCATGTTGTTGTTGTTGTTGTAATTGTAATTGCAGGAATCTGAGGGAGTTGTTTAAGTTAGATGCTGCAGATTATATGATGTCCATTTGCGGTGATGATGGGTTAAGAGAGATTTCTTCCCCTGGGAAAAGTGGAAGCATGTTTTATGTTTCTCATGATGATAGATTCGTGATTAAGACTTTAAGGACATCTGAATTAGAGGTTAGACTTTAGAGAAGTATTTTGGGTCATAGTTCATGTTGCTCTCTTACTCTTTTCAATTCTGCTGATGGAAAAGATTTGCATGTTCGTAGGTATTTCTCAGAATGCTTCCCCGCTACTACGATCATGTGAAATTACACGAGAATACTCTTATCACAAAGTTTTTTGGCCTTCATCGTATTGAATTGAAATGTGGAAGAAAGGTACATATTATTTACACCTTTTTTTTATCTTCGTATATATTCGTATTCTGAGAACGTAAATTTTGTTTTTTCTGTAAGGGTTTTAATTTAATTGATGAAAAACAACTTGAAAAATGATGTTTTAATTTATATGTGCCGGGTTTAATATCGAGAACTATAAGTATCTTCTCGAACTTGGCGCAGTATTCGGTAAAAAATTGAAGCTATTTTTGTTTCAGTGTAAGGACGTTAGGAGCGCTAATAGCATATCTAGGTTGCATTGAAATTTTGTAAATTTATGGACCTTTTATTGTTATCTTTTTGCATGATATGATTCCTTAAAAAAGGTTTCTTTAATGGAAGTTCATAAATATCTTTGTTCCTCAGATTCAGCCACATCACACATACAACTTGAGGATTCACTTAATATAAATTTGTGATTGTGATTATCTTAGAAGTTGTCTTTAGCTTTGGCCTTTAAAGAACCCTCGACAGTTGAGAATAAAATAGTCGCCAATTGCAAAATTAATTGACTACAATGATGTGTGAAAAAATGGTACACGCTATTGTTTTTTTGGTGAATTCGCTGTCATTGTTTTTGTAGATATTACCCGTTATTAATTTTTTCGGATGTGATTTGTTGCTTTTGTTATTAAATATTCTGGTAACAGGTACGCTTTGTGGTCATGGGGAATATGTTTTACACTGAGTTAAGTATACATCGACGTTATGACTTGAAAGGATCGACTTATGGAAGATACACAAGCAAAGAGAAGATTAAGCAGAATGGAACCCTAAAGGATCTTGACTTGTCATACGAATTTTATATGGATCGATCATTACGTGATGCACTATTTGAGTAAGTTATTCCTACATCGTAAACATGTCTCTACTTTAATCAGCCAAAAAGGTGAGCATGATTGTCACTCTGGTATCCTTAGTGCCCCTTTGTCTTTCTGAATATCTAAAACAGCAATTACTGAGGAAGTCGAATCAATGAGCTGGTTTCTCAAACATTTCTATAAGTTTACTTTACATTCATAGCAATTCTGAAAAGTCTTGGGAGCATTCTCTGAGGTTGGTGGAAAATACGCCGGATGGAACTGTTTGGCTACAAGTGTACAACAAGAGAAACATTAATTTGATCACCCATCTGTCCTACTGTATTATGAAATTACATGGAAGATAGTAGAGTAAACCTTGCACAGATCTTGCAGTTGATAGCCAGTTACGTGGTTGAAGATGCTCAGTGACAAGGATGTTGGTGTCACTCATTTCGTTTAGTGAGGCGGCTCCTTACCTTTCAAAAATCAAAAGACTAGTTTTTTACGGGTTTTCGCTTCTTTGTTTTGACAGACCAATGGCTACAATAAGAAGATTTAAAACATCAACATGGTAGCCCATTTGAATTTTACACTCTACAATGAACTATTGTTTGGCTCCTATGATCATTGGTATCGCCTTTAGATATGACTCTACCCTATATCACCTACTGCTAAATTCCTTCTATTACCATTGGAGTTCCCCTTTGAATGTGACTCTCATTAAGTAGTCGTGAGAACGGGAGAATTTTTTTTTGATGCTGCAAAGTATATGAACATTTGCTCCTAGTATGGACTGCATAAAGTAGGATTGTATGCCGTTTGACCTGGGTAAGTGTATTAACTACTTTTAAGCATTTTATGCACACAATTACTGAAGTGGTGGCTGCTACTTCTAGTTTTATATACACTGATTTATGCGTATGCATTTATGAGATATTTACTTATTTAGCAGTTTCTTCATTGTGGAATAGTCTTTGTTTGCTTGCAGACAAATTGAATTGGACTGCATGTTTCTTCAATCTCAAGGAATAATCGATTATAGTCTTCTGCTTGGGTTGCATTTTCGGGCTCCCGAGCATCTGAAGACTATCATAGAATCACCAGATGCATCTAACAACAATGAGAATAATGCTTCAATTGATGGTATGGTGTTCTACTAATACTTTCATTTCTCACTCAGACACTGCATGGTTTGTTTTCTGATCTGGTATCTGAGGGCTCTGTTTTCTAGGGAAGTGAAAATTCTTTATTCTTTCAGATGCTCTGTTTAAAGAAAGAAATTGTAATTTCACTCTACCTGGATGTTAAAATGCATTAGCCTCGGTTTAGATTCATGCTTGACATGTGGGTTCACATAAAAAAACAAACAAAATAAACATCCACACATCAATGCCTGTTATGTAAAATGGTTTAATGTTTTAAGAGTGCAGCATTCAATCAAATTGACAGGTATACAACGTATTAAGTCTCTCAGTTGATCTTGTCAGATCCAGGAAAGTTGGTTCAAGTCTTAGAGAGTAGTTTCTCATTGTGCTTGATGACCTCCTTGGGGTCTTATGTTTAAATTACTAACGAAATTGAGAAGGGTAAAAATAAAATAAAAAAATACTTGGGCTGTGCTTTCAAATGCTATGATACCTAATTTTGTAGGGCTAATACACATTCTTTTCTTGCTATAAATTTATTTTGGGCATTGCTCTAATGAATTCATAATGATGGTGTTTTGACATCAGTTTCTGTCTATTTGATTATTTTACTTCTCTTTTATTTTTTTATTACAAACTGCTCTTTTTGTTTATCATACTCATTGTTGGTATTTGCTTATCCCTTTCCCATTTAAGTGTCTTCTTAGTTCTCATTTAAAAGGGTTTTAATCATTCTTCATATCATTTCACATATCATGCTTCCTTATAGATCGATCGTGTTTGTGATTCATATATTTGCCTTTTATGTATTTTCATGTATAGGCATGAACTCAATAGCTGGACTTGCAGTTCCTCCGACAGGCCTTATGTTGGTTACACATGAACCGGGGTCTGTAAACACTGCTCCTGGTCCTCATATTAGAGGGAGTACTTTGAGGGCATACTCTGTTGGTGATAGGGAAGTTGATCTCCTGCTCCCTGGAACTGGAAGGTATATTATCCTGCTGTAGTTATTGCAACTTCAGTATTGTCGGCATTGACCTTATGTTTGCTGCACTATCTATCTTGTAGTAATATTTTTGGACCGGTTGATCTCTCGTGATTTTTAAATAGATTTCACTTCCACTGGTGCAGGCTAAGGGTACAATTGGGTGTAAACATGCCAGCTATGGCAAACCGTAAGGTTCAAGAAAATGATGCAGATTCAATGGAAGTAGAACTCTTTGAGGTTTACGATGTTGTTCTCTATCTTGGCATCATAGATATATTGCAAAATTACAGTTTAAGAAAGAAAATTGAGCATTCAGGCAAATCGGTGTTTTTAGACCCAATGTCTATATCTGTTCTTGAACCAAAGTTGTATGCGAGGCGTTTCATCAATTTCTTGGAGAAAGTTTTCCCGGATCCCTGAGTATTTTCCATTACTCAAAAGAATAGTTATTGCTTCATTTTACGAATTTCAAAATCCGTGATGAAATTTGGTTGTTCCCTATCAAAGTGCCACCGCATTACGGCAGGCGCTATATTTGCCTTGTGCCTTGGAATTTTTTCTGCACTGCCGGTGCTCTGATTTCTTTATCTTCTGAGTGATCGTTTCGGATTTGGACGGAACGACCGAAATCAATGTCAGATTGGAAGAGCAAGCTGGGTTTACCTTCAAGAATGTGCAAGGAGAGGCGTGGATAAAATGCTGATGTAAACTAGATGTAAATCTTCAATGAACAATGAAGTCTTGGTACAGTTGTTGTAAAGAAAAAACCCATCAAGGACTCGTGTAATTTTCTCGTAAATTTGATAATTTTTTGAAAACTTATCTTAGAAATTAATAAAATTTGTGAAGTTTTTGGGAAGATTATAACAAAATGGATCACGAGATCTCGAGTTTTTCATGAAGTTATGTTTCAGAGACCCTTTAGGAGCCGCTTTCTTGAGAGCGTAGTTTTGAGGATGGATCCATTGGATAAATACGTTTGTTGCAAAAGCCTGAAAATTTCCCCCAAATTTTTCTGCTACTTTTGAATGTATGCGTTGCGGCAATGTGAAGCTGAATAGGGAAGAAAAGGGCAAAACCAGATTAACAGTATTGTACGGACTTATTTTTTGATGAAAAAGAAATCGCACATATACGAGGAAAAAATACACTTGTAGAGGAAATATCATCAGCCTAATACTGTACTAACCAAGACCACCACAACATCAGAGGCCTTAATCCCAAAATGATTTGGGGTCGACTAACATGAATCATCCTTTAGAACCGTCCATGAGTGAACGCACCTCAAAATGCGCAAAACCAAGACCACAACCATATAAAAAAAAAAAAGGCAAAGCTCGAGAGGGACTAAGTACATGCCAGCCGGTTTGTCTATGATTCAGTCAGGCGCCAGTCTGCATTCTGGACTAGGTTTTACCAGAAAAGACCGCTTACTGGTCAGAAACGGACTGGCCAAAAGCCTAGACTGGAAGAGAACATATACTAAAGACCGGACCTGGAGACCGGTCCATCCCATACAATCAAAACACAATTGCACAAATGGCCAACTTGAGTCCCAGTGTTGATTGGCAAATTAAGAAAACCACATTATCACAGATTAGTTCTCTCACATACATTACAAAGAGGCTAGATTACAGACGCAGCTCATTTCCCGTGAAACAAGTGTGCTCTGCTTTCCTACTTTAAAGACTATTTGAAACCTAAGAAAAAACAACGGTGTCCACATGCATAATTAAAATTTGTACTCAGTACTATGAAGCTGCAGTCGTGGGTCATTTGGAATTGAGAGCAAATGATAATTTAGGCCTTGACTTGTTCTTGCCAAGCAACTTCATCTGTTTAGCGCGTTCTTCCTCTTCCTGCTGTTTCTTCCTGCGCATAGCCTCTTCCTTGCGCCTCTGCATTTCTTCCAGTTCACGATATCGTTCCTCCTCCCTCTGCTGTTGCTCTAGTGCTTCCATTCTCTGTGCCTCCTCAAGCTTGCGTCGATTTTCTATCAGCATTTTTTCAAGTTCTTCCTTCTCCTTACGCGCTTGTTCCTGTAAAGCAATATGACAAGTGGACATTTGCACCTTGTTTGGATGAATACATTTAGGGAAAAGGGAGAGCGGGAAATAAGGAGTGCAATATCCTGTGTTTGGATATAAAATTAGGTCAGACGGAGAGTGGTGGATCCATTTTCCCTCGTAACCTATGAAAAAATAAAAGGAAACTTTTCTGCACTAATTCCACCTCCCTCCGCTTCTCTCCTAGTATCCTATTATTCCTATCCATACAAAGTGGACTCTTGGGATGAAACTCATCATTTCAAAAACCCTTTTAACTTCAAAAGAGCGCGCAAGCCTAAAGTTCAATGTGTGCCTCTTATCACATTAACTCTTAACTTTTAGGATTTAATTAACTCATTTACATGTCAGCCCTCTTCAAAATCCAAGAAAGAATATTACTTCGTAAGTTTTATACTCTGTGTTTGGCTTCAGTGGAAACAATAACACCCCTATGAATTATCTGACTTAAAATAGAGCAAAAAAATATCTTATATCTTCCGACTCTCTGGGCTACTGGAGTGACCAACAAAATCAAATGTAAACTGGTAAGTATGACATAATTGACTCCATTGACAGTGAAGCAGAATTTCAATCAAGAATTTAAGATGAATTATAATGCTCTACTTGCCTCTTTTCGCTGAGCCTCAAGTACAGCAGCTTGCTTCTCTTTCTCAAGCTCAACAGTAATTTCTTCACGTAACTTCTTTCGCCCTTCCTCTATCCGTTTCTGTATTTCTTGCTTGATTTCCTCAGAAGCCAAGCTGTCAGCAACTTTTTTTTGAATTGCTTCCTCTACTCTCCTAGCAGTTTCTTCCTCTATTAGTTTTAATTCTGCTTCTTGCTGACGCCTGTTCGGAAAAGAGCTATTATTAATCGTAAATATCAGAACAAATATACAGGTTTGGCATCCTATATTCCCTTTACAAACCATTCAACAGTTACATGTAGCACAGCTCTTAATAAGATTCTACTGCTAGATACAAAGAAGCGACATGGATGCCGAGTTTTTTTATGTCTTGTCTTTGCTAATTTGAAATTTAATGAAAGGCAAACCAACCTTTATGCTTGACAATTTATTATACTTGTGTTTTTAAGGCATACCTCTAACTGAATCCAGATCCAAACAATGATAAAACTGGTGTACAGTAGATAAAGGAGGCAGCCAATGGATCATCAAACACAACAAGTTGAACTATAGCAGTATCTTCCTTCAGAACAGCCTGTGGAGAAGAATGTCAAGTAACTTGCTGCACTTAAAAACTAATCAGGACAATACTTGTGCTCTCAAAGCAAACATCAGAAGACTGCATTGTTCAGGATAGATGACAAGTTCTCTGCAGATTTAATGTTTGGAAAACAGCCAATAATTTCAAATACATAAAAACTATATCTTGTTGATTGATTAAAGGGCGCCAAAAGGAGTGACATTAATGTACTTAGACACCAAGGGATGAAACCCATATATAGAATAGAAGAGTGAGGCTATCACGAGAAATTTTGTCTATAAGGAGATGAAAACTTGCATAGTGGTGAGGATGGAGCACTTGACTCCCAACTATAGAATAACCTAAAGAGGCAGAAGTACTTTATTTCTCTTTTCGAAGAAAACTGGGAAGTTGGGTACACAATGGAATAAAATGCTTCCGAACACCAGCCTCTGAAACAGCCAGGTAATTCCAGTCCAGCTCCAATTGGGTTTCATAGTAGATGCTTCAGGTTGTCAAAACCCAACAGATAGAGAGAGAAACCAGAGACACTCGTCAACATGGTCAACATTTTATGATGGAATCTTGTGAATAACTTCTAGGTGTTCCATCGGTTTTCAAGAGGGGATTGCCAGTTGTTTAATCTTAAGAAAATATACAATATTCATTGCCAGGTATATCAATGCGAGTATAAAGGATTAATATGAAATAAAAACTTTATAACTTGCTCGCCACATCCACTTGACAACACAAACTAAACCAGTAAGTAATATGTTTACTAAATGTCATGCACAATTCTCTCAGCCTGGGGCCTGGGCTACCGGATTCACTTGATTCACAACGAATCGCAAATCCGCTCGAGCATACATGGTGGTTACTTAAAATCAACATAACATTCTATAAGAGCGAATAGCTTATAGCATGTTGCACAATCATAACTAAATAGGCAAACAGTCTCAAACTCTCAGCACCATTAACAATGGCATTAAATCAAGGCTGCAATACTGATTCGCAACAATTGTTAAAAAGTTTTGACGATCACCAAGACCAAATTCACTAGGTAATACTAGTCACATTTAATGAGATTAGACCACGGGAGACGATTTCATGACTGAAACCACGAACTAATACTATGCTACTAAGAATGTGGCCCATCTAAAATGTCTATCGCCCATCTGAAAAACTATCATTGAAAAACTATCATTGTGACCTCTCATAGTTTTTCAGAAAACACTTCCATGACCACAATATCTAACTCTGGGTACAAGTGCTTCATTCAAACAACTGAAATATAAATAGATATACTATGCTAGCGGCTAGCACGTGAAAGTCTTTTTTTACATAATAGTCCCAATCAAAGATTATTTTTCAAGCAGCTAATTCTTGGTCACTATTGTGTAGCTAACATCTGCTAGAGTTACAAGGATTACAACAGAAACTGATGCAGGCTTAAGCTCCTTGTCAGACAGATAACACCAAAGAGCAAACACACCCAAAAAAAAATTATCTTCAATGGTAACCAAGCAGAAAATTCACAGGGACAAACTGCAAGCCATATGAAGTCAAAATAACTGATTGTCTAACCCATAACAACAGCTACAGAACCAACTATAGAAAGGAGGCAAACAGAGTTAAAAAAAAAAAAATCCAATCCAAAATACTGCAAAAGAAAAATATACCTTTGTTTTTCTTCTTCTAGTTTCAACTTCTCACTTGTGCTTTTGCGCTCTATTGAGTCAAGACTTGGACTACGTGATTTACGTACAGGAGACGGTGAAGTGCTGATACTGCGCCGATGCTTATGCCGCCTAGGTGAAGGTGAGCGACTTTTGTGACGCCTAGATGAAGGTGAACGACTTTTGTGGCGTCTAGGTGAAGGTGAACGACTTTTGTGACGCCTAGGTGAGCGAGAACGATGTTTGCGACGTCGTGGAGAGATAGAACGACTTTTTCGTCTGTAGGACAAAAGGAAATCTGTTGAGCAACAACTAATATCCCTTAATGTTACATACCATAAAAAAAAGAATTAATTACCCCCTGAAGCACAAGAAATCCAAAGCCATCTGCAGTTACCTTGTTAAATTGTAAACAAAAATCTTTGAGTTCTCCATCTTTATTCAAATGATGATGCTAATCACAAAGGAGGAAGCAAGTAAAGCCAGCAGCACATACTACCTGCTTGCTTCCCAATGTTGGGAAGCAACTTCACACGAGTTCTTACAGGAAAAATCGTCATAATGTAATCTTACACATTTCACATAATTAACATTAACTGCTGTCTTTCATTTTACAAATTTGAAAAAACCACAAATTACAAACGAATAATAAATGGAGTGATCAACAAAGCCCCCATCGTCAACAAGAAGGTAGCATCACTTTAGAGAAACATATACCTTACAAGCACTGAATTATAACAAATTCATTTGCATTGACGAAGAAACTTTTACAAAAAAAGGTCCAAACAAAAACAGCCCAGCCGAATAACACCAATCATCAGATGATCCACTGAACTGATCAGAGGTGGCAACAGGTGGTGTCCTTTTACCCAAAAGTTAAAATGGTTAACTATAAAAATGCACATTATGTTACTGACTAATAGACAACATAATCCCATGTTAATTAGGCTTAGGTCAAATTTGCAGTGTGAAAATTCATATTCTAGTTTCGCCCTAATTTGTGACATAACCCAATTCATAAACTTTCCTATCTAGCAAAATCTTCTAGTATCACTTAGGCCGTGTTCTTTTGGACTTAATTTTGCTGAACCAAACATATAAGAGTTGAACTGAACTTATAGGAGCTCAACTGAACTTATAAACTTATAAGAGTTGAACTGCCTAGTTCAGACAGTTTCAGTCCAAAAGAACGAGGCCTTATAGAAAAATGAGTATGAATTGAACTAAACCTTTCTAAGCTGAACTTATAAGAGCTGAACTGAACTAATAGAAGCTGAACTGAATTTATATGAGTTGAATTGAACTTAAAAAGAGCGACTTTAAGTCCAAAGAACAGGGCCTTAATCAAGTCAAGTACCAAAAACAAATATTGATCACACACACTTTGGAAATAAATAAAAACTATAAATTTTACCATGTGTGTTTTTCAATTTTCAAAATTCTATCACATACCCTCTATTTAATATCATCCAATCTACTCACTCCGACCCAATCATTTGTCTACCTTTATATTCTTACGATTGGGACGGAGGGAGTACCTTTAAAGGCTGAGACTCAATGAAAAGTTCCTCAAATAACCTAAATATTCAAAAGTCGCGTCTTTTAAGTACAAGTATTATGCCTAGTCACTTTGAATTGATTACTCGTCCATAGTTTATAGAGCCATCAACAAAATCATCATTTACTTGTTCATTTACTCGTCAATAAGTAACTTTTCATGACAAAACTTAAACAGTTCAAAAACCCCAAAACCGAAAATATATGATAGAATTCGAAAAGAAAAAAAATCAGAAGGGATTCAACACACTAAATCCCAAAAAAACATGCAAGTGATACAACCTAGGTTAGTTCTACACTTTAGGTAGGCTAATGAGCTCACGTACCCGTTTCCGACACTCAACCATGTACATTTGAACATCGGTACGACACTTCGATACTTCAATTAGACAGAAACTTATCCATTTTTCATAAAAAATATCCGTATCCGACCCTTCAAACCGAATCACAACAAAAACAGCAGCTAAAACAACTCGAACAAGATAACCTAATCGAAAACACAATAAAATAATAAAATTAATCTAGAAAACATACGATTAATTGTTGAAGAAAAGAGGGAAAGAGAAGGAAGAAATTAACGGAGTAACCTGGTATAAGGTGATCGACTTCGATCTCTATGACTTCTTCTACTTCGTCTATACGACGGAGATCTTGATCTTGATATATCTCTTCCCATTATTTTTTCAATTAATCGTCGATTTTATTTGGGGGTAATTGATTTCTGGGATTAGAATTCAATTAATTGGTGCAATCGAGTATAATAAACATGTACCTGGAAGAGGGATTATTAATTGAATTAATGCAGAAAGTTAATTAGGGTTCATAGTTTAATTGAATTGATTTGGGGAAAGAAGAGATGAGGAATGGCGTTGATTGAGTTCATGTAATAACCCTAGGTGTTTGTTTGACGAGATAAAGTAGAGCTGGGAAATAGTGACCGATCCATGAAAGTAATTGGGTTGTCACGAAAGCTAAATGAGTCGAGTTAGATTGGGTCTTACGACACGAACTCAACTAAAATAAGTCATTTAAATTTTAATCTAAATGGATTGAAATCAAGGTGGGTTGACCGATTAACCTATTCAACTCATATGGAAGTATATCATAGAATCCGTATAGAGCTGGACAAAACTAAAGACATTTTCGATTGCGTACATGTTAGCCTCATCAAAACACCATTGTCATCAATTGTTTATTTCGAGTTTCAATTTTGTTTAAATCATGAATATCAAATCTAACCCGGGGGGGGGAGGGGGGGGGGGCTGAATTTGAGATGAAGTTAAGAATCCAAGTCGATTTAAAAACCGCGAAAGTGGTAATAAGTCCCTTAACTCTGTTCAATTGTGAAATTAGGCATTTAGGCCCCATAAGTTTTATTTGGAGCAATCAAGCCCCTTAAGTTTCACCAAAAGTGAAATTCAATCCCATTTTTTAATTTTCAGAAGAATTTTAATTAAAAACATTTTATATTAGTATTAAATAATTTATTAAATAATTAAAAATTAGTAATTGCAACTTTACGGATTTCTACATAATTTATTAATCATTGAAGAACACTTTTACATACATATTTAGTAAATTGTTTATAATTTATATAATATTCATACATATATAATAAATTGTCTATATACTATCAAATTCAAATCAAAACAATTTTCAATATTTAATATAAATATAAAAGTTCTAAAATTATAAAACAAAATATTTTATATTTGATAAATTGTATTAAGTGATTTTAATAGAAGAATTTGGTGAAAATTATGAAAATGGGGTTGAATTTCACTGTTGGTGATACTTAAGGGGCTTGATTGCTCCAAATAAAACTTATGGGGCCTAATTTCACAATTGAACAAAGTTAAGGGGCTTAATTACCACTTTCTCGATTTAAAAACTGAAATGGATCAATCCTGATTTAACAACTAACACATTTTTCTTCACAAAAGTAATAATAGCTATTATTGTGTATTATAATGTAAATAGCTATATTACTCCGTATTACTTTTGTGTCAGAAAATTATTAAGAGAATTTAAAAATTGAAATCACTAGCTTTGAGGTATAAAAAATATTTTGTTTAAAATATATTTTAGCACATTTATCAATTCTCTTAATTAATTGTTGGTTAGTAGTACATCTTTTTTACTCAAAGCAAAATACAATGACGAGAAATGTGAACAATTAATAAAATATCACTATTATATAAGTAATTTATTTTTTTACGTGCATTTATTTCACGAGATCTAAACTAGTTTATATCTAATAATTTTCGAATGGTAAAGCGAAAAAATATACATGTAAATTTTGTGTGTAACAGAAGCACAAAACTAGTTTGTTTAATAGTCCTAAGTCGTAACTATCGATAGTAACAATAGATTTAAGAATACTTGTTGTGTTCTCGTGTCGTATTAATAAACACACTTATTTTATCCAAGCCTGTTAACTTCATGCGGGGTACATGGGGTACATATCGTGTTATCGTGTCTTGTTAATGATGTCCCTTAATTATACAATGAAAATCCCCAAAAGTAGTCTTTAGAACATGTACATTGGTTGAAATTTAGTGACCCAAATACACTCGGTCTCTTTAATTGGGGTGTCACATCAATGTGGGAGGTTCCCCATCATTTGGGGCTCCCCTAGTTTGAAGGAACCTTCCCAAATTAAACAACAAATGGGACATGGCCATGTGGCAGGTGGGACACATAAAATTAATATAGGCAAATTTGTTGGGGAACTCTATTGATGCAAGATATAGTAATAAAATGGGAAGAAGAAATGAAAAAAATTAGTGAAAAGTGAGGTGGACGAATAAGTAAAAGAGAGAGAAAATATGGGAAGGTCAATGGATGTAAGGCCCTGTTCTTTTGGACTTAAAGTCACTTAATATAAGTTCACTTCAGATCTTATAAGTTTAGTTCGATTCGATTCGATTCGATTCGATCCTATAAGTTCGATTCGATTCGATCCTATAAGTTCGATTCGATCCTATAAGTTCGATTCGATTCGATTCGAGATCCAATAAGTTCAGTTCAGATCTTATAAGTTAAGTTAAGTTCAAATCCTATAAGTTCAGTTCAGTTCAGATCAGATAAGTTTCAGTCCAAAAGAACAGTGCCTAAATACTCATAACATCTTCAGAAGTATAAAATTAACAGCAAGGACAAGTTTATTTTTCACCTTTCATATTTCTTCCAATATTTGTATACTTCTTTTCAATTTTCTTGTCTTCGTGTAAACAACAAACGTAAACAAAAGACAATAGCGAACGAGTAAAACTTATAACAATGTAAAACAACCACCGTAAATGAATAGAAGACCGAGTGCAATAGTACATATTGTGTTGTTACATAAGAGCATCCGCAAAGGTGAGCCTCCCCATATTTTTTCTTTCCTTTTCTTATTCGTCCACCTCATTTTCCACTAACTTTTCCATTTACTTTCCCCATTTCATAATTACATTTATGCAACAATGGGGTTCCCCAATTCACACACAAAAATTTGGGAACCTGCCCAAAAGTAACAAAAATTACCTTACTTTTTTTTGGGAGCTCCTCTAAAAACAGTGGAACCCCAAATGTTGGGGAGCTTTGTGCAACAATGAGGAGCCCCATATGAGGAGAGAGAGGACATATGGGGAGGCACCTCCCCACCTTTGCGGATGCTCTAAGGAGTACTCCGTAAATGACCGACCATACACTTATATCGGAGTAATTACTAAGCGTATCTTGGGGGGGATAAGTTTCACCAGTTTAGCAGCCCGACTCTTTGAAACTTCGACAACTTCGTTCCCGACAAGAGTACGGAAACTATAATCACATATTATGGTCTCAAGATTACACGAAATAAGCACGATAAACAATATTAAATCGACGTCTAATTTCCATCCACAAAATCCAGCTACCTGGAATTCTTTCAGATTTGGATGACCTGTTCGCTCTATTTCCATTTCATACATACTTTCGAAGTACTCCCAATCTTGGGTCATCTCAGTTTCAACATCGTCACTAGACGAGTCCAATTCCTTTAGCCGAGAAGCCTCCTCCAACAAGCTATCATCCATATTTCGAAACTGCAAATTTATATTTACGGTGCCATTTGTTAGTCGTTACAAGATGTATAAGTGAACTTCCGAACTGGTAACAATTCCTCTTATACCTCTTATACTAAAAGAATAAGAGATCTTCCAAATTTTCCCGCCTAAATGAATTTGACTATAATTGGGGTTTTATTATCTCATATCTGCAATTTGGCTTTTATTATCATATCTGTAATTGGGCTTTCATTATATTATATCTACAACTGCATTATACTAATAACTTTCCCTTTTCCATCGATTGATACAAAACATTAATAATAATAAATTTTACAATTAAATTTTAAAATGAGTTAAATATCAGTTGTATAATAATAAATTCACGCGGGATTTATACTAGTCGTAAAACAATTGATCAACTTCACCTTATCAAAAAAAACTATGAGAAACAACTATTTTACTCTGCTACTTTCGAGAAACAACATGAATGCTCAATTGAAATATGACTATGGACAATGGTTGTAGTGAAACATTACCTCGACCTTAAATTTACGCAGCTTTGGGCATGCCTTTAGAAATTGATTTATGGGAGCAAGCTCATATTCGTACGCATTAACCATTATCGTCAACTGCTTGAGATTGCAGAAATTTGGAAGAGATCCAGCAGATAATGCACAGAACTGACATAAAAATGGATCACCGTAAGCTCAAAAGGTTACTCATACAATATCACAAATTATACAATAAGACCGTTTGTGTGGTGCACCACTTCAAAAGTGACCATTTTATATTACTCTATATTATAAAGATACTAAATTTAAGGGTAATTTGATAACTTATAACTTGAATAAGTCGCTTTTTCAAATCTTATACCTAAGATAACTTTCTTTAAAATCTTATACCTAAACTAACATTTTCTTCCAAATTTGATACCAAATCTGATAAAAAGCCTTGAATTGACAATCTTACCCTTACTAATTAAACATCGGATAATTTACGCGGTACCCCTAAGATTTGCCACTTTGCACGAAATACCCAAATTTTTGATCCGGAAATCTTAAAGAGGTCATAACTCGTGTTTACGAGTTCCAAAAGTGACGAATTTTTTTTCCAAATCGTTCATCTTTCCGAGAACTACAATTTGAAAAAAAAAATTGTTGCATTTGGATTCCGCTACTAGGAGTTATTGTGCGTAAGTTTTTTCGACCGAACAAACTTTGAATGAGCATATCTCCTGGTCACGAGTTCCAAATTCGTCAATTTTTTTTTTCAAATCGTAGCACTCGGAAAGATGATCGATTTGAAAAAAAATCTTCACTTTCTAAGTTAGTAAACACGAGTTATGATCTCTTTAAGTTTTTCGGATCAAAAATTTGGGTATTTTGTGCAAATTGTCCAACTTCAGGGGTACCACGTGAATTATCCGATTAAACATTGTCATCCTTTGCCTATCTATTAACACACACATCCACGATTACCACCACTAAAATCCATCAAATTAGTAAGGGCAAAATCGTTAATTTAGGGATTTTTTTAAGATTTGGTATCAAGTTTAGAAAAAAATGTTATTTTAGGTATAACATTTTAAAGAAAATTATCTTAGGTATAAGATTTGAAAAAGTGAGTTATTCAAGGTATAAGTTATCAAATTACCCTAAATTTAAAAGTATAAAATGGTCACTGTTTATTATAAAGGGGTTACTTTTTGTTTGTCACACGCAATAACTAGTTAACTACTATGGAAGGGAAAACATGCATAAACAGGAATTGATGATAAAAAGATTAGAAGAACCAAAGAAAATAATCCACTGACCTCCATAGCAAGGGAAAGCTTGGAGATTTGTGTAAGGTGTGAGTTTTGCTGGAAGAATGGGGCAAAATCTGAAACACAAAATCCATCAAACCTTGCTTCAACAAGATTCGATACGTTCTTGAACAAACACTGCCTTTGACCAATGATCCTTCCAACAACGATAATGAAGATATAGAAGATTGACAACCTCAATGTCTACTTCTTCTAAATTCTCGCAATTTAAAATCGCCAAGTGCTTGAACTTGCTACATAAACCTACAACCTTGAATCTCACCAGTGTCTGTGAACGCTCAACATGAAGTCGTTCCAAGGAACGAGATTGTGCCTGTAACAACAAATTTGCGTTTAAATCTGCAAACAAGAGATAAAACACAAACAAATGCAACAAAATAATAATTTTATTAATCAAAAGGATTTCGGGTACAATCTACTAGTTATTCTACTGATTCAATTTCCGCAATGAATGAACAGGAGGGTCTTGATTTGAAGACTTGATTCTCCTTGGATGAATTTGACTTGCTTCTCTTCAATTGACGGCGACGAACGCTTGATGTCGATTCAAAGAGTAATTTAGTATTCAATTCAAATCTGGAATTTAAAATGAATGTAATTTCTTCTCTTGTTTTCTCTTGGGAGAGATTTTGTAGAGAATGTTTTGTAGAAGGGTTTTGGGTTTGTAGTGTATTTTTGGTGTAAATGTGTTGATTTTTGTAATTGTGGTGATTAGTCTTATGAGAATGAATACCCTCCGTATTTATAAGACCAATTAGCTGCTTTTCATTTTCCGTAAACATGCAAACAAGTGAAACAACTTTCCACTATTCTCGTTGACTTTCTCTCTGGATTTGTGCTCACTTCCCATATTTAGTGGAACCATAATATTATTGTTATTGACCAAGCCCTTCTCTTCTGCTTATCATTATCCCATAAGATAATGATATATGATGTATGCCAAATGGACCATCAGCAGGTCCACCGCCCACTTCAACAATGCATACATTGTTTTATTTTCGGGAACTTCGTGGGCTGCTCAAGCTTTTCGAGTCCAATTTGGACTTCGCACCATTACTTTTTGGCCCAAACATTTACGTCCCATACTCCATATTAGAAACACGACACAACCCATTTTCGGAGTGGATCGATTTTATTTCTTAACAATATGACTAAGATGACATATTTGTTCGGGTTAAAATCCACCGACCCATTTCTCAGTCGATAGACTTTCACATAAG
Source organism: Silene latifolia (assembly GCF_048544455.1). NCBI lineage: Eukaryota > Viridiplantae > Streptophyta > Magnoliopsida > Caryophyllales > Caryophyllaceae > Silene > Silene latifolia. The sequence goes on along the minus strand of NC_133527.1, from coordinate 187,699,699 downwards.
TCAATATTTGACTTTGACCCGTTATAAAAATGTAAGACATATTTTTATGTCTACAGTGCCAATACGTATTCAAGAATATCTCCACTATCAGTGACATCTAGTGATGGCTTTACGGCGTTTAAAGTAAGAGTGTATACAGAGTTCCCAGTGAACCGCAAGTCGAGCTCTAGGTTCTTAACTTTCTTCGATATTGCAAATCTCACCCATTTGTCAATCTGATGAGCGTCGCTGCTCTCAAAGTCAAAACAGACTCTGAATGTGTTGATGCAGGGGCTGCAATGTAAATTCAGTACTTGATTCACCCAATTTATATATCTATCTATATATGGATTCCTTGTGGCAGGAACGCTAAAATAGAGATGCTTTAAATCTGGGAGTACAAAGAAGTGATTAAAGTCCAAATGAGTCCTCATGGCCCAAAGGTATCTCCATCGTTTTGAAAGAATGCTGGTTTGTGCTGCCTCTTTCATCCCCATACGAGATACAAACTTCATTAGAATGTCATCGGGAAGTTCACTTATACGATCCTCACCCTTGTCACATTCCTGAAACAATATCCCCAATGCGGCCGAAAATTCAACAAAATGATGTTTTAATTCTTTCCCGTCTAGAAAAACGTAACTTAGAGTTTATTTTCCAATGTTTTAGTATATGTGTTATGTGTAGACTTCTATATATTACATCATTTACATGATACACTACATTAAACATATTTCCATGTTTGTTTTTACAAAATAGCGGATAGTAAATAGAAAGAAGCGTAAACAACAACAACATTACCCCAGTCCCTCAATGGCTCCCGCAAATTGCGGGGTAGGAGGGGGGGGGGGTCGGCTGTTTCCGAATGACCCAAGATGAAAATTGTGTCAAGAACTGCATCGAAGGACTGCTAGTTCACAAGAGAAAGAAGCGCATTCACTTTAGTAAGCCATTTTGCTTTACTCCATCATAATCCAGAAAGATGCGTAAACACTAGCAAAAAAAATAAAGTGATCGGTTGATGTGGCCATAATATCGGCGTGTTCCTCTACGAAGATATATAACAAATTAACAACAATTCCTTGAGATAACAAGGGTTATTCAACATAACGACAAATTGAAAATTTTTCTTTGGAAAGCCTGTGTTGACGGCCTTCCGACGAAAAGTAGACTTGTCAAGAGTCGTATTAATATCCACCTCATTGTGTTATGTGCAACAATTCTATTGAAAACAAAGATCATTTCTTTTATGAATGTCCCTTGATTGAGTTGTCATCCAAGACCTGAACATTATTAGTTTCAACGAGTTTTTGTCAAATTATGATAATATTACAAGTCAAAGTTTTCTAATGAAACTTAATTATCTCAAAGATTTAATTTCAAAAGATGATTTCATTAAGATTATTTTTATCTGGTGGAATGCATGATCTCATAGAAATGATATTATCTTTAATAATGTTAATTTAAGTATCAACAAACTTATTACTTTATGTAATAATAGCACTAAGACTTGGAATGTAGACTTGGAATGTGACTAGATTTAAGGATCTCAACAATCCCGAGATAGAAGTGTCAGCTAGAAACAACTCTAGTAAGGAAGAAGTTTGGTGGGAAAAACCTAAAAACGGTTTCCTAAAACTAAATTTTGACGGATCGAGAATAGAAGGTAATAAAGCTGCTTTAGGATATTCTATAAGAGATGATAATGGTAAAGTCGTTTTGTTGGGAGCAAAAAAGTGCGGATCCAATAGTATCCTCGTTGCGGAAGCTCTCGCTTTAAAAGAAGACATTTTAGGAGCTAAATACTTAGGAATCTCAAAGATAATTGTGGAGGGTGATAATTTATGTGTTATTAACTCGATTCGAGGTTCTTGGCATATTCCTTGGGAAATTTCTAGTATTATCAAGGATGTGAAATTAGACCTTCATTTTTTCGATGAAGTAATAATTAAACATTGCTTTCGTGAAGCCAACAAGGTTGCTTACTTCATGGCTTCTATTGGACATTCATGTCAAACTCTTTCGAGGTGGTTTGATAGCCGGTGGCTTCAACTTACCTCCCTCATTCGAAAGGATGAGATAGGTTGGTCATATCCTAGAGGATCAACCTAGTTTTCTTACCTAATAAAAAAAAAAAAAAACATAACGACAACATTTTAGAGCATCAGCAAAGACAATTTTTTTTACCTCCTCATATACCCCCCCTCTCTCTCATCAAATAGGCCGCATATCCGCCTAACCATTGCACATACATCCCCATTATTTAGGGTGCCTCTAGTTTTGGGGGAGGTTCCAAATAAAAACACTTGTAATTTTTAGTATTTTTGGGAGGTTCCAAAATCTTTGTATGTGATAACTAATATTTTGGGGAATTTCATCGTTGCTTAGATGTAGTTACGAAATATGGAAGTACATGGAAATGTTAGTGGAAAATGAGGTGGACGAATAAGAAGATGAGAGATAAATATGGGGAGTTTCACCATTGCGGATGCTCTAAATACCATGTTCAAGAAGACTAGTAAAATATCAAAATTAAATATTCCTATTTAGATCAATGTTTTTAACATCAAATAACTATTGAGTCCTCCACAGCGGATTTATAGAATTAGGTCCATGAAACAAGCCCGCAAGCAAGTGAGTTTCCATCCTAAAACCAATTGGTGATACGAGTAGTAGTCCACATGCTTATAAACTAGTCTCTTCACTATTTTTCTACCGATATGGGACAATGCTCCTCACACATATGAGAAGAGACCTCTACAATAACACTTGAAGTTCTGATTTTAAAACTCTTTCAATCTCAATCAATAGTTTACATTTTCTTTATTTCTCCCTCACAAAAAAGCGAACCTAAACTATTCACCGGAAGTCATAAGAGCAACATAAGGGGAAAATTTGACATAAAAAATTAATGAAATCCAATGAATTAACCAATAACATAAAACGAAACTTACTCTTTGTGGTGGGATAAGAGTGGCCATAGAATTTCACAAAGCAAGATAACGCCAACGACTTTGACAGCTCCAAAGGCAAATACTAGAACACAAATTATACTCGTCTTAACGAAGACTAATTGCAGAATACAAATTGCCGAGTCAACGGAAATCAACTTTTATTTTCCTGGTATGAAAAAAAGAAAATATCCGACTAATCAAATAAGAAAGTTATGGTAAAATCAATATTTATAGTACACAATACTATGAAACCAAATTAATGAACTAAACTTGATATGAAACATTGATTGATGATGATCAGAGAATATAGAGTAATTTTATTAATGATCTTTTGTGTAATACAAGTGTTTTTGATAATAGGAGGGTGATGTTCTATATATAGTAGTTAGTTAGGTCGGTTAGAGCTAACTAGTGTTTGTTAGGATTTATTAGTTACAACTCTAGTTAGTTAGTTATAAGCCTAACTACTTTTATATGTTCTCATCCCCCCCCCCCCCCTCAAGCTGGACATTCCTTTGAAATATGAAGAAGTCCAAGCTTGGAAGATAACTTCTTGTGTTCAGGACCACCAAGAGGCTTTGTCATGATGTCGGCTAACTGCTGATCTGAACTCACATGCTAAGTGTATAAGAAACCTTCTTCTTGTTTGTCTCGAACAAAATGACAGTCAACATTTAAGTGTTTAGTTCGTTCATGAAAGACAAGGTTTATAGCAATGTTTTGGGCTGCTTTATTGTCACAATAGAGAGGAATAGGCAGTGGCACAGTTACTTGCATATCCTGTAGTAGAGCAGCTAGCCAAACGATTTCACTGGTAGTGTATGACATGCTGCGGTATTCTGCTTCTGTAGAACTCTTACTGACAGTTTTTTTGCTTCTTCGTTTTCCATGATATTAATGCCTTGCCCAAGAACACGCAATAACCACTGAGAGATCTAGAACTAAATGGACATTGTGCCCAATCTGCATCAGAATATGCCCTGAGTGTCATATCAGACTGTGCAGGATAGAATAGCCCCAAGTTTATAGTAGACTTCAGATATTTTACTACATGTAGAGCAGCAGTAAGGTGTGGCACTCTTGGTTGAGTCAGAAATTGGCTCAAATGCTGAACAGAATGGGAAATGTCAGGCCTGCTCAGGCTCAAATATAGCATTCTTCCTATCAATCTCCTGTATTGTTCAGGATCTGGAAGTAACTCTCATTTTTCAATGCTCAACTATAGTCCCTTAGGTAGAGGAAACTCAGTGGTTGAGCAATTTTCCATTCCTATATCCTTAAGAATATCAAGAATGTATTTTCTTTGGTTTATAAGGATACCCTTGTCACTCCTATCAAGTTCCAGTTCAAGGAAATACCTAGCAGGACCTAAATCTTTGATGGTAAACTTTGTATGCAACCCATCTTTCACCCTTTGAATCTGTTCTTTGCTATTTCCTGTAAGCAATACATCATCCACATAGACTAAAGCAACAAGAAATGCTCCAGATTTTGTATCCTCTTTTGTAAACAAGGAATAATCATGTCTGGATTGCTTAAAACCTATGCCAAGTAAATATTTTGTAAGCTCCTTGTTCCATTGCCTTGAAGCTTGTTTTAAGCCATATAATGATCTCTTTAGCTTGCTTAAAACCTATGCCAAGTAAATATTCTCACCTGGTTTAGCCTTTGTATAACCTTGTGGCACTGTCATATAAACTTCTTCATCTAAATATCCATGTAGGAAAGCATTATTGATATCTAATTGATGTAAAGGCCATTGTTTAGCAGATGCAAGTGCAATCAGTGTTCTCACAGTGGTGAACTTAGCAACTAGTGAGAATGTGTCTTTGTAATCTTTGTCCTTCAGTTGGTCGTAGCCTTTGGCTACTAGTCTAGCCTTGTACCTTTCAATGGTACCATCTGCTTTGTGTTTAATCTTATAAACCCATTTATGTCCTATTGCCTTGTGACCAAGTGGTAACTCAGTTAGTTCCCATGTTTCTGTTCTTTCCAATGCCTCCAACTCCATTTTCATAGCTTCAACCCATTTTGGATTCTTAACTGCTTGAGCATAATGAGTGGGCTCAGGTTCAGAAATAACATTTGACAATGAGGCCACATATTCTTGATCAAACTGAATAAGATCAGTTAATATAGATGCATGCAATGCTTGTCTTGCTTGACCAGAAGTAGATCTGGTAGGAAGCTTTATGCTGCATTGATAATCTTTAAATTTTCCTGTAGGAATAACAGGTCTTGTAGACCTTCTTATTTCAGTCTCAGTGGCTGTAAGATTATCTGACCCTGCAGACCCTGAATTCATTGCAGGCGTAGTTGATGTTGTGTTAGGCATTTCTATTGCAATAGTGGGTGTAATAACCTGTTCTGTTGTCCTTGTATCATCAGCTACTGATGATGGAATATCAGCAGCTACAGATGATGGAATATCAGCAGCTACAGATGATGGAATATCAATACTAGCTGCAACTGAAGTCATAGTATTTGGTCTTTGAAAAATAAGATGCTGAGATGCACCAGGATTGACCACAGTCACTGGATCATCAGAATTATTTTTGTCTGATGTGTTGTAGAAATTATTGACTGAAACTTTCTTGAAGGGAAATATATCCTCTTGAAACTTCACATCCCTACTAAAGAAACACTTGTGTGTCTCTAGATCATAAACTTTGTACCCTTTCTTGCCAAATGGGTAACCAATCATAATGCACCTCCTTGCTTTCCCTGCAAATTTATCATGCTGTCCTAATGGAATGCTTGCATAACATAGACATCCAAATACCCTTAACTCTTCATATTTGGGTTTTTCTTGAAATAAAATCTCATATGGAGTTTTCCAATTAAGGACTTTGGTTGGCATCTTATTTATGAGATATGTAGCAGCCAAAACACAATCTCCCCAAAACTTTGCAGGTAAATTAGCATGTAATTTTAAGGATCTAGCTGTCTCTATTAGGTGCCTATGCTTCCTTTCAACACGGCCATTTTGCTGTGGTCTACCTGACATGCTAGTTTGATGAATAATACCCTTATTACAAAACATTTCATGGCATTGTGCTTGAATAAATTCAGATCCATTGTCACTTCTAAACACTTTGAGTTTTTTCTCAAACTGTGTGTGTTTATCTGGTTTAAAAATTGATTAAGGAGAGCTGGTACTTGCATTTTATTCTGAAGTAGATAAATCCAAGTAGACCTAGAACAATCATCAACCAGTGTAAGAAAATAACTGGCTCCATTCAAAGCAAGTGTCTTATAAGGACCCCATAAATCAGCATGAATTAAATCAAAAGGAGCATGAGCATGAGAAAGACTTCTTGGATAAGGAAGATTATGATGCTTGGCAATAGCACAAGTGTCACAATGAAACTGTTTAATAGCATATTTATTCAAACCCACTACATGCCTTAACTTCTCAAAAGATGTATGACCCAGTCTATCATGAATTAGCTGAGTTTCAATAGTTTTTACATTGAACACTTGTCTACTAATAGTATGCTGAAGTTGTCTAAGACTACAACTACTTGTTCTAGTACTCCTGCCAGTTAAGCTCCCTGCTACTGGTTTATTCCTGCCAGCTATGCTCCCTGCTGCTGGACTAAGCTTGTAGAGATCTCCAATTCGTCTAGCTCTCCCCAAAATGTTCCTACTTGAAAGGTCTTGTAAGATACATTCAGCAGGAGTGAAAATAGCTGTCATTTTAGACTGTTCTACAAGCTTACTAACAGAGAGAAGATTCTGCCTAAAACCAAGAATAACTAGAACATTGGTCAATGTAATTGTAAGAGTTAGAACAACTCTTCCCATCTGGTAAACAAATTTGATACTACCATCTGGTAGGGCAACAATAAGGGGCTTCTCTAATTTCTGAACATTATTCAAAATAGATATTTGAGATGTCATATGGTCTGACGCCCCAGTATCAACAATCCAATTAAAAGCATCAAAACAGTTGACCAAGCATTGGACCAACCAAATTTACCTGCAAAACTTGCAGTGGCTGTAGAACTAGTGCTAGTCTTGTCAGCATTACTTTCTGCACAACTGAGTCAACAATACCATCAACCATGTTAGAATCAAAAGCAGAATTAACTTGTGAATGTGGAGCAAAATCCATTAAAGGCTTATCTTGGATATATTCATTATACTGCAAGACATCAGCATTGTTTGCATTTCTGCCAGAATAACCTCCTCTAGTAGAACCTTCTCTATGATAACCACCTCGACCTCTGCCTCTAATGCCCTTGCTTTGCTTATACCAGGTGCAAATAGACTGAATATGACCCTTCTTACCACAGAAAGAACAAGTCTTCAGTTGATAACATTCATCAATAGAATGCCCTTTTCTGTTACATTGGGTACACTTCTTGACAACAGCTTCAGTATCAACAACTGCTGAACTATCAATCTTAGCCTTTTTAGCATCTGGTTGCCTGACCTCAGCATTAGCAACATATGCATTTGCCTCAGCAAGCACATCAACAGCATCAGAGACTTGCTTCTGCCTCTCAATCTTTTGAAGTAAGGACAATGCTTTGTTCAGTGGTGGTAATGGTTCCATAGACAAAATATTGGTCTTAACACCCTCATACCCACTATTTAATCCCATTAAAAACTGTATTAACTTGGTGTGAATGTCCCTGTCAAGAATTCTTTTGAGTAACTGACAGGTGCAAGCTGACAAAGCTCCACAAGTACAGGTGTGAATAGGGTCAAGAGTGTCAAGATTCTCCCATGTCCTCTTGAGATTACTGTAATACTCAACCAGTGGAGTATTAATATTACCCTGACTGATAGCATTCAAATCCTTACGCAACTGATATATTTCTATGGCATTAACATCACCATATCTCTCAATCATCTCATCCCATAAATCTTTAGACGAATTAGCATATGACATATTTTCTTTAATATCATCATCCATAGAATTACGCATCCAATGCCTAACCAAGATGTCACATCTCATCCATTGGTGATACTTTTTATCAGAAATATCAGGTTTCTTAACAGACCCATCAATGAACCCTTCTTTGTTTTTGGAAATCAAAGCAACATAAGTATCCCTTTTCCAATTCAGAAATTTTTTACCATTAAACTTGTAATCAATCAGTTTTAAACATGGTTGATCATTAGTTGACAGAAACAATGGATCATCAAAGAAAGCATATGGAGAAGCATCAGAAGTATTGACTGATTCAGGCATGATTATATTGTTCAACAAGAACAGAAAACAGAATGATATGAAGGAATCAAGAAATAAGCTTGATAATAATGATTGTGAATGAAGAAATCAATACCAGAATGATCCAAGAAGATGAAAATACAGCGGAAGAAAGAACTAATATCCCAGAAACGAACGAGCGATTGATACCATATGAAACCAAATTAATGAACTAAACTTGATATGAAACATTGATTGATGATGATCAGAGAATATAGAGTAATTTTATTAATGATCTTTTGTGTAATACAAGTGTTTTTGATAATAGGAGGGTGATGTTCTATATATAGTAGTTAGTTAGGTCGGTTAGAGCTAACTAGTGTTTGTTAGGATTTGTTAGTTACAACTCTAGTTAGTTAGTTAGTTATAAGCCTAACTACTTTTATATGTTCTCAAATTCAACTCTACTCAACTTCAATTAATGTGTATATACAACTTAATGTAATTGAGCGTTGTTACAAAGTTGAAGAGCTTTATTAACAAAATTATCGAGCTATGGTATAAGTTGTTGAGCTTAATAAAGCAATTATAAGATTGAAAGGTAAACAAATGACCGTGACAGCGTAAGTACTAATTTCCTAATAGATGATTATCGCTGATCATACATTTTATATGACCAATAATTAATCAATTTCGAAAAACGACGCCAAAATCGGAATACCGGAAACTCGATAATAAAGGCGCACATAATCGCAATCCTTAGTGATTTATGAGTTGAAGAAGGAATTAATTACCATTAAAAGTGATCAATTTGAGCAAACCTTGATCATCCTCAACGAAATCACCGACTTCTTCCGAAACCTCGAACAACACCAACTATGGTGACCATCTCACTGCCTACGGCGATTTTGGTTGCTGCTGTTTTATCACCGAATATCACAAGGACTGTAAATCGGAGATGACGACCTATTTTATTCGTAGGTTCGTTGCTCTTGGGTTTTTTTGGCGTGTTCGAAATTTGCAATGGGTTTACTTTAGAGTTGTTCAAGGTCGTCCCGTTCATTTACCCGCTTCATTGACCTACAAAATAAGCGGGTATAGAGAAATTATTTTAAGAAATTTACGAAGGCTCGGCTTACTAACTTGTCCCAGACCTGCTATGGGCTGAAAATTTATCGTGGGCCTAACCCATGTCCAAATCGCACCCGCATTTGATCACCTTTACTTTGCTTACATTGATTTTGGCTATCTCGATTCTCGAATAATGGCCCAATTCGACTCGACTCGACTTGACTTGATCCAAATCAATTCATTTTAATTGATTCCCGACTTTGACCCCAACCTCAAAAATGCTCGTTGTTGGATGGATATTTTTACTTGGAAAGAATGATGTCTTCAAACGATTGAAATTGACGGATGTTTTTCTCGTATGGCTGGATTTTGTCCGGTTCAATATTAAAAAATAACGTTTCAACAACGAAATTCCGACAAGTTCAAAATACAATATCCTCGTTCTCATTCGAATTGAAATCAACGTCCGACAAACAAAGACGTTCCCGTTTAACGACATTACTATCAACATCGACTACGACAATCCAATAGGCTTCAACGACTTCGACTATGTTTAGTGGTTCATTGGTTGACACTATAAAAATGGTTGAATTGTCAACTCTTCCAATGAGTCTGCTTGAATTAAGGGTAAAAGAGGGGGAACGAACACAAGAGTGATATGTAAATTGAGAGTACTAAACATAGTCGTATGTAAATTAATTAGTTTGTTATTCATAGTCGCAACTAATGTTGTCGTGTTAATAAACACACTTGATCCAATCCCGTTAGCTTCATGCTGGGTACGTGTTGTATTATCGTGCCGTGTTAATGATGCCGCTTATAATGAAAATCCCCAAAAGTAGTTGTCTTTAGCATCTTCAGAAGTATCAACTGCAGCATACCATAGACAATATTTTTCACTCTTTTCGATTTCTTCCCAGATTTGCAACTTCCTTCAATTTTCTTGTCTTTATGTCAAAAACAAACGTAAATAAATGAGTATAGCAAACAAGCTAGCATATAACAATCTAAACAACCTTCTTATGACTTTAATTGACTTTAATAGGAGCAAGCTCATAATCGAATGTGTTACCAACCATTATAGTCAATTGCTTGAGATTGCAGAAAGTTGGAAGAGATCCGGCAGGAGATTTACAGTACTATGACATAAAAATGTTTCACCGTAAGCTCAAAAGGTAAACTCATAGTATAAGAGTGCTTCGATATCACAAATTATACTGGAAGACCGGCGTACAATGCGACGACTTTTTTTATATTAAAAAGTAACCACTTTTTTTTACACTGTGTTATAAAGTTACTACGTTTAAAGGTGATCAATTTTTAACATAAAATTGTCATTCTTCATTACAAACAAGTCACCATACAAGGGAATAAAGGATCGCACACAATAATTACTATGGAAGGGGAAACATGCATAAACAGAACTTGGTGAAAAAAAGATTATTACAAGAACCAAAGAAAATAATCCACTGACCTGCATAGCAAGGGACAGCTTGGAGATTTGTACAAGGTGTGAGTTTTGCTGGAAGAATTGAGCAAAATCAGAAACATGAAATCCATCAAACCTTGCTTCAACAAGATTCGGTATGTTCTTGAACACTGCCTCTGACCAATGATTACCACAACTATAATGAAGATATACAAGATTGACAGCCTCAATGTCTATTTCTTCTAAATTCCTGCAATTTAAATTCGTCAAGTGCCTTAACTTTTGACATGAACCTACAACCTTTAATCTCACCAGTATTTGTGAACGCTGGACATGAAGTCGTTCCAAGAAACGACATTGTGCCAGTAAGTATTCAAGAACATCTACACTTACATGAACTTTATTTAATAAAGGGATAGGAGGAACCAGATGCCACTATTATTGACATCTACTGATGGCTTCAGTATGTCGAAAGTAAGAGACTATACAGATTTCCCAGACAACGACAAGTCCAGCTCTAGGTGCTTAACTTTCTTCAATATTGCAAATCTCACCCATTTGTCAATGTGATGAGCCTCGCTGCTCTCAAAGCAGAAACAACCTCATAATATGTTGATGCATGGGCTACAATGTAAATCCACTACTTGATTCACCCAATTTATATATCTATCTATATCTGGATTATTTGTGGCGGGAAAGCCAAAATAGAGAGGCTCTAAACAGGGAGTTTAGCAGGCACCTCAGAAGATTCTTGAATAACACTAACTTTGTTTAAACCATTATCTTTCTGTGTTTTTTTTCTGTGTATTCGACTAAGACAAATGTACTTTCTTAGTTGTAACTTTAGCTTTAGTCTTAGGCACACTCCTCCTTGGGGCATGGATCACATCAGCCGTCTCGGCCGTGATTCCATGGGATGCTACCCAAGAGGCTCTCGCCAAAATAGACTCAGAAATTAACCATCTTAGGCTCTTTTTTAATAAAAAATGTATTTTCCCTCTTCGGGAGAGAGATAACAAGGGACAAGTATCGATAATATCAGAGGGAGACTAGCAACAAGAACATCCAATGGGAAAATCCTCATACCAGACCACAAAAGCACCCTTTAGACCACCAATACGAGCAATTTCAACATACGAGACTAATGGAATTGTCACATTAACCGAGGCGCAAGCTCTTGGCAATTTGATTCTAAATTTTTTTTCAGTACAAATATCCAATTTAATGAGCTTGCCAACGTTATTAGCTTTAAAAAGTTTACAAATATGAACAAAACTATCTAATTCGATTGGAAATCTAGAAAAGTCTGACCTATACATAACCGTGAGTGATAGACTCGCAGTAAGAATCAAACATAGGTCTCCAAGGGTTGATGACAAAAAGATCACATTGAAGATGTAACGTCTATCGCACCAAATATGATCTTTGTCATTAAGGTTAGCACACTTAATAAGCACCCACCCACTGGTTACCCATATCTAATAAATCAATACTAGCAGCAACAAAAGCCCATTCAATTTTAAGACGAGCAAATCAACAAAGGTTTGTAACATTTGACCAACGATACAAAATTTAGTTAACTTAATAATTTCATTCTGAACCGAAAATAATCCTTGTCTTGCTCCATATGAGCAGACTGGTGAGTCAACCAGTCTTGGCTGGCAGGAACTTTTATAGAGGAGTTCGAGGGTCTAGCCTCATCAACCCGAGTTAATGGAATACAAACTATTAGGCATCGTACTGCACTGTGGATTCTCGTATTAATCTTGCAATATATCGATCGAAATCTCTGAGCAAAAGAATAGGAGATTTGTTTGTGAAATCGATTTAGTTTCTTTCTCTAAAAGCCAATAAATGTTGAAGGTTTAGGAGGGCTCTGGAAGATATGGAGAACTTTTTAGTTAATAATTTTGGCTTTCTACTGCGATAAACTAAAGTTGTAGCCTTATTTTCTAATTCTTATAAGAAAAGATGGGTGATTCTGCAGAAATCAAGCATGTTTGTTTTCAATTATTGTTGTACACTATGGTTTATTCCCTTCGATCTAAAAGTACTTGAGGTTCCTATTTCTTGTGACCGGTTCTTCGACTGTTATCCAAGGGATTGTCTGCATCTTTCTATTAAGGCGCTCTTACAACCTTTCGATCAAGTTTTCGGAGTACTAACACTTCCCCTTTCATCCTTGGTAGTTTGTCTCCTTCTCTTCTAACTTTCTAAGATCGAGGTTGGTTTTCTCTCCTCTTCTAAGTGTTCTGATTGAATTTATTGGAACTCTCCTCTTCCTCTTTTCAAAGTTTATTTTTTTTAGGAATAATCCTTTGGTTTTAGACCTGATTTTTTTATGGATCCCAATTTGAGTTTTATAAATGCTCCATTAGCAAATGACTCATCCTCTTGGGTAACTCGGGTTGATGAGGCTAGAACCTCGAACTCCTTTATGGAAGTTCCTGGTGGGAGCCAGCCAAGGACTCAATAGTCTGAGATACTCTAGACTCATATGGAGCAAGACGACGATGATGAGCCAAGTCAAAATTTAAGTCGAATTTTAGGTTGAAATTTTAGTCAAATTTTAGTCTGCACGATGAGGTTTAGAATGAAATTATCATGTTAATTAAATCTTGTTTGATTGGTCAAATGTTCCAAACCTCTATTGATTATAAGCTTGTAATTGCTCGTCTTAAAATTGATTAAATTGAATAGGCTTTTGTTACTGCTAGTATTGATTTCTTAGATATGGGTAACCAGTGGATGGGTGCTTATTAAGTGTGCTAACCCTAATGACAAATATCATATTTGGCACGATAGACCTTGGCATGTTCAATGTGATCTTTTTGTCATCACTCACGTTGATGAGACCTATGTTTGATCCTTAGTGCGAATCTATCACTCACGTTGATGTATGGGTCAGACTTCCTAGATTTCCAATCGAATTAGATAGCTTTGTTCCAATTTGTAAACTTTTTGAAGCTAATAACATTGGCAAGCTCATTAAATTGGATATTTGTAACGAAAAAAAATTTAGAATCAAATTTGTAAGAGTTTGTGTCTCGGTTAATGTGACAATTCCATTAGTCTTGTGAAACTGCTTGTATTGGTGGTCTAAATGATGCTTTTGTGGTCTGGTATGAGGATTTTCCCATTCGATGTTCTTGTTGCTAGTCTCTCTCATATTATCGGTACTTGCCCCTTATTATCTCTCCCGAAAGGGAAATTTTTTTTTTTATTAAAAAAGAGCCTAAGATGGTTAGCTTTCAGTCTATTTTGGCGAGAGCCTCTTGGGTAGCATCACATGGAATCACGGCCGAGACGGCTGATGTGATCCATGCCCCAATGAGGAGTGTGCCTAAGACTAAAGCTAAAGTTACAACTAAGAAAGTACATTTGTCTCAGTCCTAGATCATGGTCATATTGAATCCAATCTAGACAAGGGTAAAGAACTGGTTTGTGTGACTGTCATTAGCCACTATTCCAGCCACTAGTCTAGTCCAGTACTTGTTATAGTTTCACTTTCTAAGGATATTGTTTTTTCGAACGACGAGGACTCAGATTATTTGTACGACGGCGACTGCTTGATATGACGATGAATTGGCTGACTCCTCCTTCAATTCTATTAATTCGTCCAGCTCTTTTATCCATAAAATTGGTTTTCTTGATGTTAACAATGCCAAGTGCGCTTCTACATCCAAAGACTCGGGATCATCAAAGAGAAAGGTGGAAGATGTGAAGGAAGTTGATTCGGCTTCAACTTCTCCCAGACGCCCATCTCCTCTCCCTTTCAATTTTTTTTAAATGATAGTCTTCTGTTTTTTGTTTTTTGCGGTTGAACGTAATGAATTTGATCTCTAGAGTAACCGTCTGTAAATGTTTTGTACTTTGCTTCCCCTTAATCTCTCTTTACTGTTGGCTTTTGCTTTGGGAAGTAGCGTGGACTATTTCAAGGGAGAGAAGTCTCTTTTGTATTATGTTTTTATTAGAGTTTGGTTTTGTAAGAATGCATCCTGGTATACATTCTTTTGTGATATTTTTTGCATAGGGGTGATGTACTATCTTTGCTATTTTTTGCATAGGGGTGATGTACATCTTGGCTTTGTCTCTCGAGTCGATCTTTTTTCAAGATGGGTCTCGGAGAATCTTTTAACTCTTGATATTTTTTTCAGGAGGATGTACTGTTGTACCAAGTCTCACCTTTGTTTCTCAGATTTTGGATCGTTCTTTTGCCTTTACTATAGCAATACTTGGGAGCAAACATGAAGATTGAATTGTAGAGGATGAAGAATGATAAAGAATTGAGAGAAAAAGATTTAACTTTTCTACTATGAAAGTTCTGAATGATTACATAACAAACTCTAGCTTATATAGCAGAGTAAGTCGGCTTAGGTAGTTTGTTATAAACTGACCTTTCTAACTAACTTCTTATACCTAAACTAGTTAGTTAATCTAAGTTAGGTAAGTTAGTTAGTACATATGTCCATAACCTCCACCTTAAAGGCTTAAACTCACGAAGCTTTGGGCAAGCCTTTAGTAATTGATTTATAGGAGTAAGCTTATAACCGATAAACCGAATGCATTAACAACCATTATAGTCAATTGCTTGGGATTGCAGAAGGTTGGAAGAGATCAGGGAGATCATTTACAGTACTATGACACAAAAAATGGATCACCGTAAGCTCAAAAGGTTAACTCATACTCCCTCCTATTCCGAATAACCCTCCTTATTCAAGAGAGGAACGGAAATTAAGGAAACCGAATTAAATAAGCTAAGTTTGTGGTGGGGTGAGGTAATTGGAGAGAGGGAAGATATTGTGGGGTATTATTGTGGGTGAAGTGATTAAAATGAGTATTGTTGTCGGGTGAGTTGATTAAAATAAGTATGAAACTTTACCAAAAAAAGGAAATAGGGAGAGTATTCTGAATAGACAAAAAAGGAAAGGGGGAGAGTTATTGAGAATAGGAGGGAGTATAAGAGTGCCTGATATCACAAATTATACTCCAAGACGTTCGTGTTCTGCGACCGCTTCAAAAGTGATCATTCTATATCAAAAAGTGCCCACTTTTTATTACCCTGTACTATAAAGATACTACGTTTAAAGGTATAGAACGATCACTGTTTACTGTAAAGGGGTTACGTTTGCTGCACCATACAACGGTCACACACTATAACTACTATAGAAGGGGAAATATGCATAAACAAAACTTGATGATAAAAAGATAACAAGAACCAAAGAAATTAATCAACTGACCTGCATAGCAGGGGAAAGCTTGGAGATTTGTGTAAGGTGTGAGTTTTGCTCGAATATCGGAGCAAAATCCGAAACACAAGCTGCATCAACCCTTGCTTCAACACGATTTGGTATTTTCTTGGAACACGATATTTGACCAATGGTAACTACTAACAGAATGAAGACATGGAAGATTGTCAGCCTCAATCTTTACTTCTAATTTCCAGCAACGTAAAATTGTCAAGTGCTTTAACTTGCGACATAAACCAACCACTCGACATGAAGTCATTCTAACCACATTGTGCCATTAAGTATTCAAGAACATCTCGACTTACATTAATTAATTTTATTTAAATAAAGGGATTGCAGGAACTTGATGTCACTGTCATTGACATTTAGTGATGGCTTCACGATGTCGAAAGTAAGAGTGTATAGAGCAGTCCAGCTCTAGGTTCTTAACTTTCTTCGAAATTGCAAATCTCACCCATTTGTCAATGTGATTAGAATCGCTGCTCTCAAAGCCAAAACAGATTCTAAATATGTTGATGCCTTGGCTACAATGTAAATCCACTACTTGATTCACCCAATTTATATATCTATCTATATCTTGATTCCTTGTGGCCGGAAAGCGAAAATAGAGAGGGTTTAAAACTGACTGAGACAACTCAAGTAAAGATGAATAGTTGTTTTTTTATCAGACGGTAAACATTCAACAACACATGCTACGGTGCCACCAAGACTTAAAACGCTTCCGTTGAAAGACGGCTCTATCTAATATCAGCTTAGAACATTTCACATGTATATAAGAGCAGGCGTGAAGAAACCGGCGGCGGTTCAACACAGACTAAGCTAGACAAGCTAAGTTTTAAACTATGGGTCAAGGCCAGTACCTCAACAGCTTGGAGTCTATCACTTTTTATTGAACATCACATGCTACGGTAGTCACCTTTCCGCTCACTATCAAGAACAGATTGTGATGGAGTACACAAACTAACAATTAGAGCAAATTTAAAAAGCATTCTACCTCAGATCAATTGCATTTTGCATACTCGCATGAATCTAAATGGTTTGGATCTTGGCTAGACCTTGTCACTTGGCTCAGTTGGCTGTTGGCATAACCTGTATAAATGTAAACCTATGTTCTTACTTATAGCTATAGAATTGTAATTGTAACTGTTCAATATTGCAAATCCGAATATCTGAATAGAGCATAAATTTCAAAACAAATACCGGTTGTGATAGCCCTAAACCTTTCTTGACCAGCAATGTCCCATATTTGAAGCTTAATCCGCTTGCCATCAAACTCAATGGTTCGGATCTTATAATCAATACTGCAAAAAAGAAATGGATTATCACACACCAAGGAAAATGACCATATTTTCAAATGGTATGAAAGAAAGTAGTTCAAGCACGACACCTACCTCCAATGGTTGTGCTAAAACTTGATCTGAAGAAACCATCAGAGGAACACAGAGGAGGCAACTCTTACCCACATCTGCAATTCCAAATGATAGGGAGTATAAACCTAATGCTCAAATAAGAGATCAACAATCTTGAGGAAACCAAACAATACAGGGTAACGGAAAACAACAAAGCATGACTCAAGGGGGCTCTTGGGTATTGCAAGAAGAAGCATTACCCAAGTGACTTAAGAGCAGCATTACCCTATTGACTTAAGAGCATCATTACTGATGCAGGAGCTATAAGGTAGGGGTCGCTGATTTTTCATGTCAATATGTTGTACTTGAGGTCGAGACGGGGTACTCAGAACTCTTGTCCTTTTCTCGTTTCTGGCCTCGTTTATATGGCAGCTTGACACATCGAATGTTAGTCGCTAAGAGCAAGGCTATACTTCAGCTATCCAAGGTAGCTTTTCTCCTTGTGCTCCGCTCAAACCGAGATCCTTGACCCTCCTCTCTTGATAATATTCATATGCAAACAGCTCCTCATCCTTTTCCTCAAAAACCCGTCCATCTGCTCCAATACCTTTTTTTCTCCCAATCTTTTTCCTACCGCGATGGCACCCCTTGCAGAGAGTTCGCCTCCCGCCAACAGCTTCTCATCCTGCCCACCACAATCGTTTCCAATTCAATAACAGTGTCGGTGGACTTACAGTGCTTTTTTCCCGGTGACCCGTTCGAATAATTGAACAAAATGCAAAAGGTTAAGTTTTCCGCCAGTGAGGGGAACCATGGTAATGTCTAGAAATATAAACTCAGAGTCAGAAAAAAGATTTTACCTCTTCAATGGTTGTGCTGTACCCAGAAAGAGCGGTTTTACAAGCGTCTCGAATCACCCGACATATGAGCTCTTCATTTAAAGGAAGTTCAAGATGTCACGACACTTTGTTGCTGAATGTAGATTCCAAGATGAAGGCATCAAATCCTCCTAGAGCAAGCAGTCTCAGATAAGGTAGCATCTTTGATGGAAGAGGCTGATCTAAAACGACATCAAAGTACGCTGTTTCACCTAGACCGTTGGACTCTACTATGTCTAGCTTTGTCTCCAAAAAAGGGGTCTGATTCAGGTATCTCCAGTGTCAGAGTGTGCATTTTGTTCCGACCTTGTTTCTATGAATCCATAATCTAAGGCCAGTTCTGCACTGCTCTTCCCCAAATCATATTGTATCATTACCTGTACCCAAAAAAACTGTTTATGACTTATTGCAAGGGACAGAAAACAACAGACCAACGGCTTTATTGGAAACGGGAAAGGCGTTATTAGATCAGTTCATGAGAAGAAAAGCAACCAACATGTTCACCAGCCTTTACTGGAACGGGATTCCTCAAGGAAAACAAGAGTTCTCTAGAGAATAAACCGGCTCCCTTAACTTCCCAAGCGTAATTTTCTGTGTAATACTCTGACTGTGATTGATATGAATCATCAGTTTCGCAGGTCAGTTAAGTAGAGCTTCTGTATACTAATTCAAGAAGATAGGAGCAGAACAAGAGTACAAGACGATTTACCAAGTCGGCCAGTGGTATTAGAACAAGACTTTGGCCCTGCAGCCTGGTAAATGCTCTTGATCTCAACATTCCAAATGCCCAAAAGAAATCGTAAATAGTTGTATCGAAAGGGAAAAGTTTCTTGTTGGGCAGTATTACTTGTTCTTCCAGTTTCTCAAACGCGTTTAGTACCAACTCCTTTACACCCAACGTCGTGTTCAGCAGCTGGCTTCCTGCCACATAGATGCTTAGTAAAATGAGGTTGCCACTTGACATGCTACAACACTATCTGAAACACCCTTTACTTTAGGCCTTTACTAAGTACTATTTAAGAGTCTTTGTCCTTTGACACACCTGAAATGTCCCGACCCAAACTGATCTGACTAAGCTAACCCAACCCGAATGATAGTTTACCATGTCTACTTCTGAACTCTTCCCCTTGACCCTAATTTGCCTTAAGAGGGCTCTCATTTCAGTCACTAAAAAAAATATAGCATCAATACCTATGTGAACTTATATAGACACGCATATTTAACCTCCCTCCGTCCTAATCAATTGTTTACCTTTTATTAAAATATCGCTCACAAAGAATAAAAAAGGCAACAAAAATGATCATGACAGAGGGAGTATTCCATAAGATATAACAGATGAGCCAACAAGAAGAAAAGATTAACTACTAACCTTGAAGCTCAGCTAACTCCTCTTCTGACCTACTCTGCAAAGCAACAACCAAACTTCACTTAGCATATTCACTTTCTTGTATCCTACTGTCACTATATCAACTGTCGAGTATCTAACATGAGTATTTCATCGAAAAATGAAGATTAAAAGACATACCAATAAATAGTTGAGTTAGTATAATGAGGCAGTATATCAATATAAGCCTTCCAAGAAGAAGCATCACCAAGTTTCTTCTCCCTAATCATAAAAACAGCAACAGAGACCCAGGGCTCAAGTCCATTACACACAGTTCCAATCTCTGAAACAGCAACAGCATCAGGATTAATCCAGTACTTCTTAGGCACTTCCAAAACAACGTCGTTACGAGCAATGTCTTTCTTTGCAACAAGTACTCTCTTCAACAATTATCAGAGGACAACATTAGGGAAATTGGCCCTGCTCCTCTTCCTGAAACTCAAGGCGACCGCAAAATCTTTCTTTGCAACAAGTACTCTCTTCAACAATTATCAGAGGATAACGTGAGGGAAATTGGCCCTGCTCCTCTTCCTGAAACTCAAGGCGACCCCTGAGTGGACGAGAAAGTAAGAATTTCTCGGACACTTCTTTCGTTCTAGACACAGAAAATGGAGGGTCTTGTTTGGGCGAATGTAGGTTAGTCTCTACCTGCAGAACAATCACTTGAGATTGCCAATAACCGAATACAGCGGCTATAATAGATAGTCGGCCAGGCGGGGTAACTGTCAAGAGAATTGATCCTTGTGCAACGAGGCGAGGTAGTCATGGATGGCCGAATAGTCACTAATCACGCATTAAAACTTACATGAGACTATCAGGGATTTAATGTGGAATTGGGAGCAGGTCTCACGTATGAAACCGTTCCATACAAGACTAACTGCTCAAGGAGATAGAGGGTGTTGAGGCTTCAACCACATGTTGGCAGGTGAAAACTTACTCCCTTAAGATAACAAAGGCGAATATTAGCTACCCTCCAAGCTCAGCATGTCGGAAACTCTCACGGGTCACTATTGACATTTGAGCATTCAATTATACAGTTGCGATCAAATCACGGTTTATAATATAAGAACTCATGCAAAAAGTATCAATAAAGAGACACTGCAACAGAAAGAAATCTGATCCAGCATAGTTTTCCAGCAAATTAGCATGTGTAAACTGTAAACTTCTAACATCTTGGAAAATATGGCACAAAGTAAGGCTAAAAAGGTTTAATACAAGTTTATAACACTTCGGGCTAGCAAGGTTTTAGAGTAACATGCCAACAAGGTATAGTCAAGAAACATTGACAAATGGTCAGCTGGGAGAGAAATTCTCACTAAACAGATGATAAAACAGTTAGTCCAATACCCAAAGACACATCCTTTCCGTTTCTACGTATTGTTTTGTGCTGAGATTTTGGGCTAATAATCAAGCACATACACAAACTACCACTAATTATCAGACTTGGGTGCCAAACACTTCAACAGTACAACCTTACTGACCTGATCAAGGTTAACAGATACCCTCTCACAGATGCTAAACTGTCAAGTTTATAGATGAACTAAAGAAACCCGGAATCCATCAACAAATGCTGACGAATGTTCAGGAAACTTGAACAATTTCAACCAACACAACCACTTAATCATGGCTCCAAGATGCAGATGATCAAAATGCAAGCAATTACAAACATATGCCTAACCGAACATAATACATGTTTGATTTCTATTATGAGCCTACACGTTCACTAATTCAAGTTTAGACACTCCAACCAAGAAATTATATCATCATGAGTATAACTATGGCATTCTAAGTACCCAAATTCATAAACATTTCAAGAGAAACCATAATCTCCGAAGTAAAGTAACTATCATTATCATTCAATTGAAAGATATCAGTATCAATGTCCTTCAAACTGGACAAACAAACTGCTTGAGCTCGACAAAATCGACATTTTGTTATTAACTAACAATGAGCATCAATATTTCAAACCATAAAAACTTCCCATTCCATAAGGCTTCACCTCCATTGCTTAAATTCCAACATTTGCATCCTCTTCTAACCTCTAAAAGACGCAACCTTTCATCCAGTTTTCGCAATTATATCATCAAAAACTCGTACTATTTATTAGCATCTTTCACGGTAACTGCACCTTCAGAAAACAGAAATTACACAATTATTATTCACCAGAATATTACCAGGTGGAATTATGTCCATGAACAAGATGACAAAGAAACACCTATGCAGAATCATTACCCACCACCAATTTCCCTCCACGGCAGCAGAAACAGTCAAAAACAACAACAGCACCCTCACTATTTAAGATAATATCTGGTTGAACTATGTGCACGCACAAGCTTCCAAATTTAGACCAGGAAAAGCATATTATGGGTTAATGGAGTCGGCTGTAATAAGCCATCTTAGGTAGGCTGTTCACAAATTACTCATAATGAAAATTACGCCGAGAATTGGATGATTCGTTAACTAAATGGCCAAAATGTACAAACCATAAAAAGACACGCAAATACAGCAAAACATAGAACACAGATTATGAGAAATATCAGTTAGGCATTTCATCAAACAAATGGCGCGCACATAACTAAAAATGGCGTCACAAAAAATTAAAAGTACCCAGATTAACTTGACGCTTAGTCTTGGCTCGACGACAATCATCAACCAGTATCTTCCTCTTGGCCTCCGTCAACGCCGTCCCCTGAACACGATCCCTCGTCCCCTTCCTCTTCTTCACAACTTCTTATCCTCGTCCACCAGATTTAGATAGCATATAGCTTAATTAAGGCTTAGATCAACCGCTATTTTGGAGCATGAAACAACCAGATTTGTTCATGCTGTCGGCACTTAGACTATGGGTGGTGAATTGAAGAGCGAAAGAGATAGAGGAAGAGAGATTGAGAGATTGAGAGATGGACGAGAAGAGATGAGTGACTGGGAGTGTGAGAGAAGTGGATGATAGAGATGGAAAATTAGGGCTGAGATGTGTGGCCTGGATGGAGTACTATTCCTAAGGAGAAGCATTGTTCTTAAGGAAGTCACTATTCCTAAGCTATAGTGAAGGCAACTTCGCATATTTTATAGGAAAAGGATTGTAGACTTTTATACATCACATCATTTTCATGTTACACAAAATAAACATATTTTCCAATGTTTTAGAATACCTTGTAGAATATCAAGCCCAAAACAAGAATGACAACACCAGAGACAAAACCTGGAGGAAGAGCAGTCCCAGATCATGAAGAGATCTTAAGAAGATGCAGCAAGGATATGTTGAAACCCATGTTCACGATGACAGAGTACGGGTAGCAAAGGAGCGCCACTACACCCTTTAAAAAAACCGAAATCAACACGACCTAAGTGGCAGTAACAAGGTTCTATGACTTGGTACCAAACCCCTGTATAAGAGATCAGAAACAAGGGTTTGGGCTTGTTGAACATGGCCAGCGTCACACAAGCCGCGTATGAGAATGTTATAGACCACTATGTCAGGGGCAATCCCATGCTCACACATTTCATGAAAAATGTCAAGGGCCTTGTCGATGCTTTTATGTTTAACATATCCATTGATCAAAGAAGAAAAAGTCACAACATCAGCCTCACATTGGCATTTTACCATCAAATTCATGAGATCTCTTGCCTTGTCTATTTGACCCGACAAGCAATATCCATCCAATAAAGCATTATAAGTGACTACATTAGGAGTCAATCCTCGTTTGATCATTATCTGTAAAAAGGCATGTGCTTCATCAAACATCCATTCCTTACAGTGCATATCAATCAGCATGTTATATGTAGCAACATCGGGTGCATTGTTGCTCTCCATCATCTCAACCAACATTTGGTTAGCCTCTCCCTTACAACCTAGATTGAACATACCTCGTATCAATGAGGTATATGTGTATACATTTGGTTTAATGCCCTCAGTTTTCATGTCTGAAAAGAGGTTGAGGGCTTCCGTTACTAACTGACCCTTGCACAGCGAATCAACAAGGGTACAATAGATGACAAGGTTAGGTTTACAACCAGAGGGGCGAGACCGAGACTTCATTTGGCGGAGCAGGTTGAGAGCACCGGAATTGTCCCCAATCCTGCAAAGACCTTTCACCATGGTACCATACGTAACTATGTCTGGCTGAATGCCAAGTTTAGTGACGGCTACATCCAAAAGCTTAACAGCTTCCTGAAGCTGGTTATTATGAACGTAGCCATTGATTAAGGTGTTGAAGATAACACAATCATTTTCAAAGGGGTAGCCAAGCTTAAGAGACTTGGCAAGGAGAGAAAATCCGAAATCAACACGGCCTAAGTGGCCGTAACAATTAGCGAGGATGCTCATGGAATGTAAATCGGGTCGGGTACCAGATAAGTCGAGATGTGAATAGAGAGAAATGACTGTAGCGTGAGGTTGTAGTCGTTTGAGTTTGAGCATTGCCGCTAATAACCGATTAAAATCAACGATT
Organism: Silene latifolia; assembly: GCF_048544455.1. Taxonomy (NCBI): domain Eukaryota; kingdom Viridiplantae; phylum Streptophyta; class Magnoliopsida; order Caryophyllales; family Caryophyllaceae; genus Silene; species Silene latifolia. Next base: position 187,675,794 of record NC_133527.1, on the reverse strand, counting down.
GAAGGACGAGGAAGAAGAGACATCATTCGGTGGAATAGATTTAGGGGATTTTGAAGATTAGGAAACCCTAATTTACATTGTTGTTTAACATAATCCAGAAACATTCGAGAATCATCAACAATAACAGCAGTATCCTTAAAATGAGCAGAATTGGAGAAATAACGGGAATTAGAACGGAAATGAGGGTGAAATGGAAACCCTAATTTAGAAAAAGGGGAAGACATTAATTCATACACTGTAATGCCGACAATTGTTCATTGCTACAAGTACCATCATATTAAGAATTAAGCCATAATTGATATCTGAAGCAAATTCTCGTCATGTCTGTGCGGCGGAATTACGTCGAGATTAAGGTTTTGCAGCGGAAGCATTGGTGTTGCCGCCATATCTCAAATTTGTGGTCGCTTAAAAGGGGGAAATGAAATTGAGGGTATTGAATTGGGAATTGAGCTCAATTTGAGAGGATTTGGGAGAAGAATATAGCAGGGAAATTGGGGGAGTTTGATTTAGGGTTTGCAAATTTTGTATATGTGTTGTAATTGGAGGGAAGCGTTGTATGTAATTTTGATGGCGATGGAGTCAATAGCTGGGGTCTTTAACTTAATTTGGTGCTAAAACGCCTAGAAGAGGGTTAAGTGTATGGTATATGTCTGAGCTTCATATCAGTATTGATCATCATTACAATTTCTAAAATTTAATACTCCCTCCCAGTCACTATAATGTTTCCTCTTTTCCGAAACGAATTATTCAACTAATGTTCTCATTTCTATTTTTAGAAAATTTTACTCTTATTTTATTCATTCCTCTCTCCTATCACCAAACCCCACACAACTTTTTTACTCTTATTTTATTACTTTCTTTTATGTTTTGGCCCCACAATTCTTTATTTAACTACTAATAATTCTTCTCTCTCTCTTATCAACAACCCCACACAACTCTTTTACTCTTATTTTAATACTTTTCCTTAAGTATTGTGCCTATATCAAACGGGAACAATATAGTGATGATGACCGGCTTTTGTCGTCACTTCCGGTACCAAAAACTATTTATAAAGAACCCAATAAAAGTAGTATTTATTCGGGTGTCGAACACAAAGATGGTGGGAGTTAGATACTTGGTTTGTTTAAGTCTTTAGTTTAGTCAAACAAAAAAAGGATTTATTAATTATAAACTAAGATGCAACAAGGTATAAAATTTAAACTAAATGAAATTGTTTTTAATTAATAAGGGAAGGCTAAGGTCTTTGGGTTCACAAAGGGCAATTAGGGGGAGAAACAAGGTCTAACAAGAAAAGGGTAATAATGGTGGTCAAGGGTTTAAGACTAATTTCTTAGTCACCTTAAGCTCCTCAATAAGTTGTCACTTGATCGAGATGAACTAGCTACAAATAAAGCATTAAGACTACCCAATAGCATGAGCACCAAGACGGATCGAATGCATCAAAGAGATGTTCTAACTTTCATTAAAACTCATCGATAAGCACTTCTAAAACTATCTAATAGCACAATGCACCAAGGTAAGCCAAACATGTTAATGAAATGTCCAATTTTCATTGAAGCATTTCCACAAACACTTCAAATGCATTAAGAGTATAAACCACATAACCACCCAATTCAAAAGGTTAACAACCCAAATTCATCCCCTTAATTACCCAAATTCCCCCTAGACCCTAGATTAGACTACTCACACATGTTTAAGGGTGAGAATTCAACAATAAATTGCAACAATAAACAAGTAAACATTGCAAACATGATAAAGACTAATACTTTGGATGAATAACAATTAAACAACATAAGAAATGTAAACAAATAAAAATAAGATGTAAATAAGAGATGTAATTGTACCAACTAAGAGGAAAGGAACAAGCTTGGACAATAATGGAAGAATGAATTTCTTCTAGTCTCCCAAATACAACCCAAATGACTAATTGTATACTAATGAGAAATGAAGAACTTGAAGAATTAAACTAAAATTAAAGAAAGATTACAATTTTTTATTGAATGAAAATGAGAGAGTAAATATTAGGGTTCTACAATATTGAGAGAGAATGATGAACTAGTCTAATTTTCTAGTCTACTTTTTAAGATAAAACTAATGATAGTGTGATTTGTAATATGAGGTAGGTCTTTTATACTCATCTAATTACTACTACTAATAATGATACTAATAATAATAATAATAAGGGTTATTTCATAACAATAATCCATCCTATTGGTGGTATGCAATAATCACTCCATCCTATCAATAATCTCAATTAAATCCAACTTAAGCACCATACTTTCTAATAACGAACCAACTGATATTTTTTTATGTTTATGTGTATTAAATAAACTAAGTACTTGATTCATCACTTGAAAATATTACACATAAACATCACATATACCAGCTAGGTTGTCCAAAAACTATCAAATATTCCAACATAAACTTAAAAACATATCAGTTGGTTCGTTATTAGTAGGTATGGTGCTTAGGTTGGATTTAATTGGGATTATTGATAGGATGGAGTGATTATTGCAGACCACCAATAGGATGGATTATTATTATGAAATAACCCTATTAATAATAATATTAATAATAATAACTCTAATTCCTATGCTCACCGTGGACAACAAAAACGGATCTTCAACAAAAACAAAGACCAAAAAGGGGAAGGGGAAAACGGGACTCAAAATCACCAAAAGGGTGTTCTGCCGGTCCACCGGCGGCCGGGCTTGACACCGACAGCGAGGGCAATGAAGCAAGGGGAATAAATTGACTTGGTGTGCGTTAAGCCGGTCTGTCGGCTGCCGGGGTACCGGTACAGGGAACAAAGATTGATGCGAGATTGTTGATTTGGTGCGTTATGTCGGCTGGCCGGCTGCCGGTCGTTATGCCGGTAGCGAGAACTTCACAAAAAAGAGCAAATTGGTGTGTTCTGCCGGTTGAGGGAGTCGGTTGTCGGTTGGCCGGCATAGAGAACAATGCTTCAAATTTGCTGAATTGAATTGGTGATTGATGGGGTAGAATTGGTGGAGCTTGGGCGGTGCTGTGGGGTGGTTGTTATGGTTGTCGTTGCTTGGTGTTGACTGTTTGATGCCGAGGTTGAATTCCGAGCTCGGAATCGCTGTTGCGGGTGCGGGTTTGTTAATGGAGGTGGAAGTGAGTGAAAGGACGAATGGTGATGAAGATGGTGGTATGAATTGTTGATGACGGTGTAGAAGGTTGAGGAAGTGTCGGGTTTTCGAGCTGCTGCTGTTGTGATGAAGCAGGGAGAAGGATGGTGATGGTGATACGGTGAAGGTGACGACATGGTGGTTAATGGTGGAGTCGTGGCAGTGATTGTCATGGTGAAGGACAAGGTGTGTGGTGTTGAATTGATTAATGGAGGTGGAGTATGTGAATGAATAGGTGATGTTGTGAATTTATGATGCAAGTGGTGAATTAGGTGGGGATTTATGGGTTGATGGGCATGAAAATGATTGTTGCTGGTGGCTTCAGGTGGGTTGTTGAGCAGCCATGGTGATGAAAATGAGTATGGTGATGTATGATGATGTTGCTGGTGATGTGCGAACAGAGGAGAACGGAGGAGATGGAGGAGCTGCTGGTATTGTTGTTGCTGTGATGACGGACGAAAATGGTGATTGTGAATGGTGGTAGAGGTGGTGGCGAATGAATATCGAAGGGTGATTATGATTGAAGGAGATGGTGGCAGTGGAATTTTGATGCGGAAACGGAGTTGGGTAGCTGATGGAGTACGGGATTGGTGATGATGGTGATGCATTAATGGTTGTTGAAGAAGAAAATGAAAGATGGAGGTGGTGTAGTATACTGGGTTTGTTTGGGAGTGTGTGGAGCAGCAAGGGCAGAGGAGCGAGTCATGATGATGAATGATGTTGAAATGGTGAATGGAAATGGTGGTAATTGATGGAGGGCAAATATGGTGATGAAGCTTGTTGTTGAGTTGGTGATGATGGTGACTGAAGTGGAAATGGAGATGGTGTTCGTGAATGAAGGTGAGAAGTCAATGGTTGACTTTCCACCTTATTTTCTTTCCTTGACCCTTCCTCAAATGTCGTCTTTACTCGACTTGGCTCGCGTCTATCTCATTATTCCGCCTTGCTTTCCCGTCTCACCTACATATAATATTAATATGTCAATAAAATTGATGGGACATATTTTGCACCCGCTGACCGAGTCAACATATTGAGCAAGGTCAAAGCCAAAAGACAGCAAGTCAACGTATTAGACAGCCTAACCGACGCAGCCTATCGGCCTGTCACTTGGGTCTCGGTCTCGGCAACTAGCCGGCCGAGATGCATATCCGCGTACTCGCATCCAGTCCCCTCGGCATGGAGTCAACCAGGCCAGCCGGCCTGCCATGGGTCCCTCGCGAGGGTAGAAAGATCTTTCCACTGCTGGCCACTTGGCCACTACGTGACAAAAGGTGAAAGTCTATAAATACTCCACTTCTCTCATTGAGAAAAGGATCCCAAAACTAACCGAAAATCTGGTATAAACTCCCTTATCTCTCTATAAAATACTTTGCCAAGTTAACATACAACTTATCTCTTTAAGTTTATTGACTTGAGCGTCGGAGTGAGTACGCTCGGTACCAAGCCGAGCCCTCAGTTTGTTCATTCTTACAGGAGAGAGCGAAAGGAAGAGACAAGCAAAGACATCATTCTACAAGCTTACGCGGTCATAATCCTGCTCCGGAATTACACCCAGAACAAAAATAATAGTAATAAAACTAATATTATAATAACAAACGACTACCTATTAAATATGACTAAGACGGCTAATAATTATAAATTAGTTATTAAATGAGCTTTAGTTCGATAAAAGCACACAAAATCGAGTCGAATAAAAGGTTAAAGTATGAGTAAAATGACGCTAAAATATGAGTTATCAAGTGACTGAGAGGGAGTAAAAGAAATGTTGACTTGATTAACAGGTATCCAGTTACTTCGTCTATTTTGAGAAAATTGTACTTAAATATGGGTTTATTGTAAGTTAAAATATAATCCAGATTATTACTAGAAGAGGGGCAACAGTTTGGATTATTTATATCAATTAACCCCCTTTTTATTTTAGGAATGTTTTGTTAAACAAATGACCAGCATAAGTACTAGTTTCCTAATAGTATAGGACTATCGCTGATCATACATATTACTCCTATATGAATCAGTATATGACCTTCTAAATTTGAAACGGATTTCGAAAAAACAACTTTAAAATCGGAATACCGAAAACTTTCGTAATAAAGGCGCACATATTGGTAATCTTGAGTAGAGTTGGTAATCGGGTTGGTCGGGTTTGGGTCGGGTTGGGTCGGGTTGGGTCATATCGGGTTCGGGCCATATAGGGTCAACATACCCTTTTGGGTCGACTCGGGTTCAGGTCGTTATTGGAACGGGTCACTTCGAGTTAAATGATGTGTTGGGTCGGGTTATTATCGGGTCCGGTAACTTAATCGCATTACTATAATTTTTTACCATTAAATTTAGCTTTTAACCTATTATTTGGTTTAATTACTTCATTACTAAGTCAAACATATCAATCTAAACACAAAATCACTTTCATTTTGATCAAAATTAAGCTTAATAATTGTCGGGTTATCAATTTAATCGGGTCGGCATTGGGTCGGGTCAATATCGGATCGGATTTGGGTCACTGATAATCGGGGCGTATCGGATTACGGGTCGGTTTCGGGCCACAATATTTTCAGGTCCTGTCAAATCGGGTTTACTCGGATTCGGGTCAGGTCAGACTTGTCAGCTCTAATCTTGAGTGATTTATGAGTTCAAGAACGAATTGATTACCATTAAAAATGATCAATACGAGCAGACCTGGATCATCCTTAACGAAATCACCGACTTCTTCCGAATCCTCGAACAACACTAACTATGGTGACCATCTCACTACGTATGGCGACTATGGTTGCTGCTCTTTTGTCACCGAATATCATAATAATGAGTTAATGACAATAAATCGGAGATAACGACCTATTTTATTCATAGGTTCGTTGCTCTTGGGTTTGGGGTCGTCCCGTTTATTAATCCCGTCCATTGGCCTACAAATTAAGTGGGTACAGACAAAATATTTTAAGAAACTTATGAAGACTCAGCTCACTAACCCAGTAACCCTTTCCCAGACCCACTAACTCCCTTGTTTGTGGGCCGAAAATTTATCGTGGGTCTGACCTAAGTCCAGTTTGCGCCCGCATTTTATAACCTTTAGTTGGCTTCCATTGATTTTGGCTATCCCGATTTTTGAGTAATATGTCAATCCGGCTCGACTTGATCTAGATGTATTCGTTTTTACTGATTTCCGACTTTGATCCCCAACCTCAAAAATACTCTGTGTGAAGATGTTTTTTTGTATGAAATTGATAGGTATCTCTGTGCGAGAACACGAATGTCCTCAATCCCCTTGCTTCTTTGACATGTTGTTACCTTAACCGTCTCCATTCTCCTTACTCTGACCATCAAACAATGAACTATCGCCACCTATCTCCCTCTCACGTCTTTATTTAAGTAATTCTCCCCGCAGAAATTAAAGAAAAAAGACTGTTAGTAGTTTTATTAATACCTTCTTTTTTTCTCATGTGGGGAGTGCAATTCGATGAGGACCGAGATACGTACGTTAGTAGTCGGGCCTCGAGCGGGCTAGGCATCTTGGGTTCCATAAGTTAAAAATAGCGGACATGGATAATTCTTCGTGTATTCATTTTATTCGAGAAGAATATCTCCTCACTAATAGCCTTCATCCACTAGTACAACGATGCAAAGAGTTAATCAATTTGGAAGGATGGTCATCAAGATCGCTTACGTTTTTAAAGAGGTAAATCGGGCAGCAGATTGGCTAGCTAATATGGGCATTAATTCGTCCCTTACCACCAAATTCTTGGATACTCCTCCAGCGGTCTTCGTACTATCGTCCGTGAAGATATTCTAGGGGTTGCATTCCCCCGTCTAATTTCGATTTAGTTTTGTATTCACAAGGCTTCGCCCTTCAGCCGTTCTTGTGCACCAAAAAAAAAAAAAACAGACTGTAATACGGCCGTTTTTATACATAAAAAAAGGGATTTTCTCACTTGTACCCTTCTAGACTTCTAGTATGGGCTAATCCCATGTGCACCCTTACTTTTCAGAAAATCCCACTTATACCCTTCAATTTACTAGTTATTCTTACTTATACCCTCAAGTATTTAACCAAATACATAGTACTGTCTACGCTGAATTTCATCGGACCTTATACAAAATCAAATCAACCCAAGATGACTCAAATCAATTGTAATGTGATCAAAATCATCGTGAATTGAATTATACTCAAATCAAAATTAAATCTCGCATAAGTAGAATTGATTTGATTTAACTCGATCAAAAATCCAACTGAATAACATGCTTATCATGTTGACTACTTATTTCTTTTTTGAATACAAAGAGAGGTCTCGCCATCGATGAGGACACTTAGTATGAAGTTTCATACGTTACAACATCATTCAAAATGGTACAAAATCCAAAACAATTATGTTAAATTTTCCTTGAGCATTTTGGCGTTTCTCAAAAATAATGTAATCAGGAAAATCCACTATACACTTCAATTTTCAGTCGTAAGAATTAATAAGGGATATAACTATATAAGTCAGACTAACTAGGAAAGTTGGAGGGTACCAGTCCATAGCAAACGTAGTTGCTCATTCATGTACAAGTTTTACTCATTCATGTGTTTTTTTTCATTATTTTTCCATTGAATGCCCTTTGCCTAGAATCAGGGCAAAAAACTCTCTCTAATACTCTCCCTCAAAAAATTAATCAAATCCATCAAATTACACAATTATAGATGCATTATGAATGCCAATTCTCGTATCGATCAAGTAATAATTCAAATTCTTAATTTTATTAATTATATTATATCAAATTAAGGAGTTAATTTACACTAATTAAATTAGGGTTTGCTTAAACCGTCGCCGCTGTTGGAGTGAGGGATGGCGGTCGTCGCCAACGTTGGGGAGAGGCTGATACGCGTCTGGCTACGGGTCAATGAAGGAACGAGTTCATTGAAAGTCGGAAATCGGTTTAATTATTCTCGAGAATGATTAAATGTATTTCGAGATTTCGTTAAACGAGTGAGCTTTATTGGATGATAAATAAATTACAAGTAATGGTTGCTCGTGTTTATCGACTGCTCGTATTGAGCATTAAATCGACGAGTTAAAAGGCGGACGAACCTTGCCATCTACAAGTTATTATTATAAGTTTATTCTAGCTAATAAAAGGGATTGATTATTCTATTTAGTTCACTAGCTTTATGGTATTTTATGTAGGCTTTAATTGCTATTATTAGAAGTTTTAATTAGCTAGTTTATTGTCATAATTAGGGGGTTATGAAGAGGCCTAAACGATGTGTTGCTAGGCTATTTATATCCATGGATTTTTTGTATTTTGATGAATCAGAAAATTAAGAAAAAAGAAAGCTGTTGCTTGTTTGGTATTTGCCTTGTGCAATTACTGAGTCGGATTGATGCGTTCGATCCAAAACTAGTGATTAATTAGGACGCGTTTCCTAATTGTTACTCGATTGGAACCAATAGGTCTTGGTTAGCCAATCTCGTTCATCAAGTTATAGGTCTAACTTGGTGTTTGCTTATCCCTTTTATTGTTTTTTGGTATTTACAAATCAAACCAAAAAACACATAAAAATCTCCAATTCCGTTAATTAAACCCAGAATCGTTAAAACGAACACTTCGTCCGACTAATCAATCTGGTCATTTCCTGCGAATCTATTTCTGTTGAGATTTATTTCGCATCAGAGGCTCGGCGTCCCGTCGGTGATGCTGGTGGCGGCAGGGTAGGGGGACTGGGGAGATAGGGGCGTCCCAAAATAAGGGTTTGTAACACCATATTTGAGTTGTTTTTCCTGATTGAACAAGTAAACTTGAGCATTTACGAGTTTGGTAAGTTGGGATCATGTAGTACTATTCGAGTCCAGTGAGGTCTGGTCGGATCATGTCAGTTTTGCCATGGATGAGTAGGATCCATTTCATGCTTAAAGTTACGACATGCTTCGTCAAGACTTTAGGATGCATAAGTCTATGACTCACTTCATCTAGAAGAATGCACTGATGAATTAAAAGACCTGAAGCAGTTCAGCAATTTGCATAGTTTCATCCATTGTCATTCTGAGTGTACTTGTGTGTCTTGAATCATATTTTGGCTTTATAAAGTAGGTATTGTATGTCAGCATTTAGATCCATAAGAAAATTGCCATTGTTGGATGATATCACGCATATTGTATATTATTCATCAAACTAATCTATGAGATTGTTTAATGGTTTGTCTGAGGAGGTCGTCAAGACCGGCCGATGGCGCAAGGGAGATGGCGGTGAGGGTGGTGAATGGTGGCTGACATGCGGTGGTGATTGAATGGTGGAAGTTAGAGGGAGGAAATTGAGAGAACAGATCGTGTAGAAATGAAAGAGTAGATGAAACATTAAAATAAAAGGGTATAATAGTCATTTACGTCCATAAAAGAGTTAAATCCGTCCATAAATGAGCACCACCCATAGCAAATGGTGCAAGTGAAAATTCACGAATAACATGATACCTCAAGTGGTACAATAGCATCGTACAACCAAGTTATATTTTTTCGAGCTTAAATCTAATTTTTTTGAGTTTTCTTAAAGTTAATTTTTTTATGTTTGAGTGAGTGAATTCAGAAATTTTATGGTATAGCTCGACTTCTTTAAAACAAAACTCGAAAAATTTATTATATAAAACTCAACAACTAAATAACAAACAAAACCGTGCTCCCCGGCAACGGCGCCAAAATTTGATAGGCTTATCGCACACCTATGCAAAAATACCCTTTGGTACAACAAATGAATGTAGTATTTAAGGGGTCGAATTCCACAGAGAGCTCGGTGGTTATTATTTAGTTGTTATGAAATGAGTTTTATCTTAATAGAAAATGGTTGGTGGGATTGAGTTGATTTATAAATAATGATGTAAAAACTGTGAATAAAACAATATATGAAAATATGCAAAAACAATATGATTAAAAGATTGTCTAGGGAAATCGGGTCACACATGCAAATTTATAAATGTATCATGTTAAACTCGGATTAGGTAACGTTAACTAATTGTTTAGGTCATTAGAAACCCACCTCTCGGCATTAGTGTCCCAACCATAGAACAGGTCCTAGAGAAACTCTCGTCCATGACTAGGTCGTCCTACTACACATGCTTAGTCTAATTCAATTCTGTGCCTCTCGACTTATAGAATGAATGAACAAACTTAATCTATGAATAAGGCCTTTAAACGTAGATTAAACATTATGGTGCAAACATGTGATAGAAACAACTATACAATATTAACTTATCCTTATTTTGACATTTACATATTACTTAATCATGCATGACTTCCTTTATTCCCTAGACAAAGGAAATTACTCTAACATGTTGTAGTTGTAAACTAAACTAATGTTAATTAGAATGATATATAACATAGTGCAAATAAGAAATATAATTACCTTGAAGTAGGAAATGGAAATGAAGAACAAATTCAAATGGAAATAACTTGAAATGAAGCTTGAATATAACTTGAACTTGATGATAGAAATGTTGTAACAAACTAATATAAACTAAAACTAAACTAAACTAAACTAAACTACCTACTAATATTTAGAGAGAATTTAGGAAGAAAAATATATGTAAGAGTGTGTAAGAGGTCCCCAAGAAGTGTCGACCAAAGGAGTAACGGAAATAAGCTACAGGGGGCTAACCCCGATCGGGGTCGTGGTATTTCTCAAATTTCTCTTAATTCCGTCTTAACTTTGCACTTAATGTTGATGCGGAATCCGATGCTTATGTCTTAATGCGTCCGTCTATGGTATCTTAAGCATCCTTTGGCATCCAATGCAAACTCTTATCATGGGCTTTCATTTGGATTTCATTTCTTTCCATATCCACCAACTAAGATTGGCTTCCTCTTGCTCGGGTTTTCCAATTTCTTCCCGAAATGCCCCTATGCTTCCCGAAACTCCTTTGCATGATCAAGACTTGCTTTCATTAGCCTCGTGAACTCTTGTACTTGCTACTTTGACGGGAAAAAGCTACTAAAAGCTTAATTTCCTACAAAACACAATAGAAAACAAGCAAGCACAACTAGAACACGGAATTAGCTCACAAACACTAACATTAGTGCAAATGACATGCAAAATAGAGGTAAAATAGGGGTTAAAATGTATATAAAATGGACCTATCATTTATTAATACCTTCTTTTTTTCTCATGTGGGGAGTGCAATTCGATGAGGACCGAGATACGTGCGTTAGTAGTCGGCCTCGAGCGGGCTAGGCATCCTGGGTTCCATAAGTTAAAAATAGCGAACATGGACAATTCTTCGTGTGTTCATTTTATTCGAGAAGATTAGCTCCTCACTAATAGCCTTCATCCATTAGTACAACGATGCAAAGAGTTAATCAATATGGAAGGATGGTCATCAAGATCGCTTACGTTTTTAAAGAGGTAAATCGGGCAGCAGATTGGCTAGCTAATATGGGCATTAATTCGTCCCCTACCACCAAATTCTTGGATACTCCTCCAGCGGTCTTCGTACTATTATCCGTGAAGATATTCTAGGGGTTGCATTCCCCCGTCTAATTTCGATTTAGTTTTGTATTCACAAGGCTTCGCCCTTCAGCCGTTCTTGTGCACCAAAAAAAAAAGAAAGAAAACAGACTGTAATACGGCCGTTTTTATACATAATAAAAGGGAATTTCTCACTTGTACCCTTCTAGTATCGGCTAATCCCATGTGCACCCTTACTTTTCAGAAAATCCCACTTATACCCTTCAATTTACTAGTTATTCTTAGGAAAAATTACAAATAACCACCATGTATTTGCGTATTTTTACAAATTACCACCACGTATTTACATTTTTACAAATAACACCCAACCTTTCATGTATACTCCCCAATCACCACCGTATATTTGTCCCGAAACACATTTTTCTTAATTTCCGACTCGTTAAGTAACGATTTATGTGAAATACCCAGATTACCCTTATTAATTACTCCCACACAACATATCCCTCTTTCATAGTTCCTCCATTCAACTCCATTCTACCACTTTGCTTTTTCACGTTTGTCAATGCGTGTTTTACGCTCTAAATATCGTTAGCTACATATTTGCAAAAATTATAAAAGTAAGATATTTTTAATGTACTCGTAAAGACGAATCAAACCAGATCCCACATGAATATATTGTTACTTATGTATTGAGAGAAAAATGGAATTGAATGCCCATCTATGAATAGTGTATAGAATATAATATGGTAGAGTAGAGTTGAATGGAAGAAGTATAAAATTCCCAAATACCATATTTCCCAATTGATTACTAAATCCCCAAATCCCCAAATCTCTATCCCTAAATCCTTTCATTCCCTGAATCTCCCTCTTTCTCTTTCGCTCAAATTTCTTTATCTTAGTAATAATGGAAAAACACAGAAGAAAAATTGAAGAAACGAAAACCTTATATCAGAAGAAGATCAGGAGGATTTATTAGCAGCAAAGTATAGATTTGTTGAGGAAGAGAGATTTGTTCTATACGATGGCCAAAATTGGAGAGAAAAGTGTTACTATGCACTAACTTTAATTGATATGAAAGTCTAAAGCTGCTCATTGTGTATACTGTCAAACCCATAGATATTCTCTTGAATTACATTTGCAAATGCAAAAATGACGGATTTTTGTGGTGTCAACAATTTTAAGAAAGGAAAGGAGTAGTCGTAATGTTGTGTGTGAGTAATTGATATGGGTATTTTGGGTATTTCACATAAATCATTACTTAACGAGTTGGAAAATAAGAAAAACGAGTTTTGGGACAAATATAGGTGGTAATTGCAATTATGTGGTAATTGGGGAGTATACATGAAAGGTTGGGAGTTATTTGTAAAAATGTAAATATGTAGTGGTAATTTGTAAAAATACGCAAATATGTGGTGATTATTTATAATTTTTCCTTATTCTTACTTATACCCTCAAATATTTAACCAAATACATAGTACGTCTAAGCTGAATTTCATTAGACCTTATACAAAATCAAATCAACCCAAGATGACTCAAATCAATTGTAATGTGATCAAAATCATCGTGAATTGAATTATACTCAAATCAAAATTAAATCTCGCATAAGTAGAATTGATTTGATTTAACTCGATCAAAAATCCAACTGAATAACATGCTTAACATGTTGACTACTTATTTCGTTTTTGAATACAAAGAGAGGTCTCGTCATCAATGATGAGGACACTTAGTATGAAGTTTCATACACTACAACATCATTCAAAATGGTACAAAATCCAAAACAATTATGTTAAATTTTCTTTGAGCACTTTGGCGTTTCTCAAAAATAATGTAATCAGAAAAATCCACTATACACTTCAATTTTCAGTCGTAAGAATTAATAAGGGATATAACTATATAAGTGAGACTAACTAGGAAAGTTGGAGGGTACCAGTCCATAACAAACGTAGTTGCTCATTCATGTACAAGTTTTACTCATTCAGATACTTTTTTTCATTATTTTTCCATTGCATGCCCTTTGCCTAGAATCAGGGAAAAAACTCTCTCTGATACTCTCCCTCACAAAATTAATCAAATCCATCAAATTACACAATTATAGATGCATTATTTATGCCAATTCTCGTATTGATCAAGTAATAATTTAAATTCTTAATTTTATTAATTATATTATATCAAATTAAGGAGTTAATTTACACTAATTAAATTAGGGTTTGCTTAAACCGTCGTCGCCGTTGGAGTGAGGGATGGCGGTCGTCGCCAACGTTGGGGAGAGGCTCGGCGTCCTGTCGGTGATGCTGGTGGCGGCAGGGTAGGGGGATTGGGGAGATAGGGGCGTCCCAAAATAAGGGTTTGTAACACCGTATGTGAGTTGTTTTTCCTGATTGAACAAGTCAACTTGAGCATTTACGAGTTTGGTAAGTTGGGATCAGGTAGTACTATTCGAGTCCAGTGAGGTCTGATCAGATCATGTCAGTTTTGCCATGGATGAGTAGGATCCATTTCATGCTTAAAGTTACGACATGCTTCGTCAAGACTTTAGGATGCATAAGTCTATGACTCACTTCATCTAGAAGAATGCACTGATGAATTAAAAGACTTGAAGCAGTTCAGCAATTTGCATAGTTTCATCCGTTGTCATTCTGAGTGTACTTGTGCGTCTTGAATCATATTTTGGCTTTATAAAGTATGTATTGTATGTCAGAAACCGCATTTAGATCCATAAGAAAATTGCCACCATTGTTGGATGATATCACGCATATTGTATGTTCATCAAACTAATCTATGAGATTGTTTAATGATTTGTCTGAGGAGGTCGTCAAGACCGGCCGATGGCGCAGGGGAGATGGCGGTGAGGGTGGTGAATGGTGGCTGACATGCGGTGGTGATTGGATGGTGGAAGTTAGAGGGAGGAAATTGAGAGAATAGATCGAGTAGAAATGAAAGAGTAGATGAAACATTAAAATAAAAGGGTATAATATTCATTTACGTCCATAAAAGAGTTAAATCCGTCCATAAATGAGCACCACCCATAGCAAATGGTGCAAGTGAAAATTCACGAATAACATGATACCTCAAGTGGTACAATAGCATCCTACAACCAAGTTATATTTTTTCGAGCTTAAATCTAATTTTTTTGAGTTTTGTTAAAGTTAATTTTTTTATGTTTGAGTGAGTGAATTCAGAAATTTTATGGTATAACTCAACTTCTTTAAAACAAGACTCGAAAAATCTATCTATATATATATATAAAAGAGAGTTTTTTCGAGCGATCTGAGAGCGTCCACATCATCAAAAATCAATTTAGGAAAGTATAATTTTTGATGTAAAAAATAAAGTAGAAAATCTTTTAATTATTATAATATGTATATTTCCTAAATTATATTCAAGTGATATTTCCAATTTTTATATCAAATTTTTACATTTCATTTGGCAAAAAAATATGTTAAAAAAATTATGAAAATAATATAATTAGCTTTGTGGAGAAAAATGCTATCATTACAGTATAGATTTCATATTATTTGCACATATTAAAGATAGTGTAATTCTTAATACGTAAAATTGTGTACTTTTTAGTATGTTTTGTCCCACATTGGAAAATAAGTAGGAGTGGTGAATATACTACATATAAATAGTAGAATTGTCCCACATCGAAAGATTAGTATAAGGTGATGTGATTCTATGATTATAAATAGGAGGCATATTTGGAACTTATGTATCCACCCAAAAAATTTTGAGTCTCATAAATATTGTTTTAAAGAGCTCTTAAGATTTTCTATCATTATCTACAACAATAGGTCTTGGTATAGACGAGTGTGGCGAACATACGGGTAAAGACCTCTAATAAAATGGGTAAGGGGACAAGGTGGGGCACCCCCATGCGCTTCCCACTTTATGGCAAATGGGTATTTTGTGAGAGAAAATGGTATCCGTCTATACGTATAGACGGATAGTGTCCGTCTATAATGAGAATTTGTGTATCTACAATATGATATAAAAAATAAAGTGGAAATCGTTGCAGGGAACTACCCGGGAGAGAGTTAAGAACATGAACAAGAAAATCAAAAAATAGAAAACTAAAGGTTTTACTAATGGTAGTCTCCTGACACAGTACAAAACTAAAGATTTTACTAATGGTTGTCTTCTGAATGCAGTAATAGAGCGTTAATGAGTCGTTATATGTACGATGTAGAGATCCCTATCTAATGATCGAGACTAAGTGGTTTTACCTTCAAAGAAAAATAATATGTATACAATAGTAGCTTTTTTAAGAAGAGACATGTATTTCTTGGTATGTTATATCTTTCACATTGAAAAATAATGTAGGCATGATGAACATACTACGTCTAAATAATTAAATTATGTATCTCACATTGAAATAATAGTATACGGTAGGGTGATTCTATAAATATAAATAGGAGGCATCCTTGAAACTTAGGTATTAACCCAAATTTTTTTGATATAAAAGATATGTACTTTTTAGTATGTTATATGTCCCACATTGAAAAATAATGTAGGTGTGATGAATATATTATGTATAAATAATAGAACTGTCTCATATATATACATTTTCTATATTATATTAAAGTGATGTTTATAATTTTGATTTAAAAACTTTATATTTCATTTGACAAAAAAGTATCGTATGAAAATTATATAATTAGATTGTGACAAAAAAATACTATCATTAGAATGTAGATTGTATTGTATTGTATTTTCTCGTTATTAAATCGGGTTGATGTCAAAGTAGGTGCAAACAAAATGGTGCACTTAGTATGTTATTTGCCCTACATTGAAAAGTAATGTAAGTCTGGTGAATATACTATGTATAAATATTAGAATTGTCCCACATCAGAAGATTACCATAAGGCAGGGTGATCTTATGATTATAAATAGAAGTCATAACCCAAAATCTTTTGATTCTCTTAAGTATTGCCAGAGAGAGCTCTTAAAAGAGTTTGTATTACTGTCTCTACAATAATGATTTCTAACCTAAGTTAATCTTTGGAAAATCTTTTAGTCATTATAATATATACTCTGTATTTCTTATTTTATATTCAAGTGATGTTTCTAATTTTTATATAAAAACTTTTACATTTCATTTGGCAAAATAATGTCGGTAAAAAAATTATGAAAATAATATTATTAGATTCATGGTAAGAAATGCTATCATTAGAGTATATATAGATTTCATATAATTTGCACATATTAAAGATGGTGTATTTCATAGTATGTTATATGTCCCACATTGAAAAATAATATAGGTGTGATAAATATACTACATATAAAAAATAGAATTTTCCCACATCGAAATATAGCATAAGGTGGGTGATTCTATGATTATAAATAGGAGGCATCCTTGGAACTTAGGCATTAACCCAAAATCTTTTGAGTCTCTTAAGTATTGTCTTGGAGAACTTTTAAAAGTTCATATCATTATATTTTCTACCTATAGATTTTATATGTCCCATATTGAAAAATAATGTAGGTGTGGTAAATATACTACGTTTAAATAATATAATTAGAATTGTGTTAAAAAATATTCTATCATTAGAGTATAGGTTCCTATCATTTGCACATATTTTAATTATGATAAAAAAAAAATAGAAAACAAACGTCCATGGTAGCATGTGTAATCTATCAAAGAGGTTACCATGAGAAATTTCCAATATTATAATGATATAGTTAATTAAATTTTCATTTAAAAGAGAGAGATATCCGTACCAATAAAACAATAAAGGTGGTATTATTTTTTAATTGTTATTTTATTGCCACGCCATCAAACTTAATGTCCATTTAACAACCTTTACATTAGGGGGTACTATGGGCAAAAAAATGGAACATCAAGGGTACCATAGGCAGATTCGTAAAAGTAGGGGTAACATAGAAAATCTGACAAAATTAAGGGGTACCACGGAAAATTTCCGTATCTAAATTATGTTAAATTTTTTTGAAGAAAAACAACGTACAAATATTAATGGAGATTACTTGATCATATTATTAAATTTAAATATAACTATTAGATATAATGAGTAGCAATTGTCTGTATTCGGTATTCGAGATCTGGTTGGATGTCGAACTAAGTGCAAAAAAGATGGTGTAATTCTGAGTATGTTATTTGTCCCACATTGAAAAACAATGCAGGTCTGATGAATATATATTACGTATAAATCGTAGAATTGTCCCACATCAGAAAAAAGTTCAAGTTTGGTGAATATATTACTTATAAATAGTAGAATTGTCTCACATCAAAAGATTAGTATAAGGTGGGGTGATTATATGATTATAAATAAGAGTTAACCCACGTACATATTAATCTTTTATTTTTTTTGAAAGAGATATTTAATAATATGTAAACAAATCATTAGACATAGAATGTAAACATTAAACCCTTATAACGTTTTTTTTTTTGCATTATGGCATTCAAACTAGTTTATTATATAACTCGAATTTTAGAGCATACAACTGGTTGTAGGATCTATTAACGGGTGAAAATTTCCCAAAAAAATACACATCAGGGTCGGTTTTGGAACAGCATCGTATACGGTGCATTAGAGTAACGTATAAATACAGAAAAAATCCCTCTTTTGAACCCCCTTCCTCAAAAACTTTTGAAACAATGGCGTCAACAAGCGAACGACGTAGCATCAAATCCTCTTCATCCGCCGACAATTCTAGTTCTATCATCAGCAGAGTTACCTCCACCGTCTCCGAATCCTCCATCGTCCAAAAGAGCAAGGATAAAGCTTCCGACGCTTTATTCGTCGGCAAGAAACTGTCGAAAAGCACCGGAAAAGCCGCTTGGATCGCCGCTACCACCGCCATTGTTCTCCTCCTTCCTCTCATTATTGAGTTTGATCGCGACAGTCAACTTGATCAACTTGAGCTCCAGGCTTCTCTCCTCGGTTCTCCCGCTGCTAAACCCTACTAATGAAACCCTAGCTTGCTCGATTGAATAGACGAGCAATCGAGCTTCATTGAACTCTATGATGATGCAATTCATGGTATTTTTGATATTTTTCGCTATTTTTTTAATTGTTTTTCTGTTAGAATCAGGATTTCTGTTATAATTGCATATCAAAATTGCAAGTAGGTTTTAGATTGAACTAAATGCGAAGGTTTTAATCATATGAGCTCGTATCTTGTGAATTGTTACCTACAGAAGCTCGGCAATGAATAAAGCGCAATTTTTAAATTAAATTGAATTAAGCAGAATTTTTGAATTGATTTGAATTGATTTGATTTGAATGAAGCGTAATTTTTGAATTGAATTGAATTGAATTGAATTGAATTGAATTAGTGTTGCATATATGTTATATTCCGTATAAGTTCTATTTACGCATACTCGATTAGAAGTATGTGACACGGATGTGTGTCCAAGTGATGATGTAGGAGAAAATAATGCTCCTATTTTTTTTCACTACTATAACCGTTTCTGCCCGTCCTCAGTGGTTTATTTTTTCATCATTTCAGAGTAGTAATATTATACGGGCGTCCCAAGCAAGCCTAAGTTCCGTTTTCAATGGATTGTGTAAAAAGAGGACAACAAGGAAACTACTCCTTACAAATGAATTCTTGATGCAATTCAGTTTCTTCCATCTTAGGTTGACTTTAAACCTTCAATGGTTTTGCTATTAAATGTTTCGCTACGTAGTTAACTCTTCAAACACCCTTCAATATGAACAGCTATAATGATCCACCAGAGGTTACATTGCTCTTAGAAAACTCCATCTACCAAACGGCACGGCTAGTGTTTTAAGTAGGAAACATGCAAAAAATAGCGATTCAGATCATTATAGAATATACGAGTATATATTATCAACATTTCATAATCACTGTACAAACACATCAGTTCTTTCAACAGCAGCCTGAATATACGAGTACAAACACATCAGTGAGCTTTAATATGTATAAACAACAATCGGCGAATAATATGATATGAGCAAAAATTGGAAACAGTAAAGCTTTTGACAGATCTGAATTAACTTTTCTTACTTTTATTTAACTTGATGATTACGTCGTCTGGTGAAAACTGAGGAGATGCGCAAGCCATGGCCTTTTTCACCTTTGAAATTGAATTTTTCATCTTTGAACCCATACCTGACAGTATGTGCAGTGATTTTTTATTCTGTGTCTTAAGTTCGATATCTCTTGAAGCTTCTGAGATCATTGGTATCAGCTCTGAATCTTCCTCGCCATGGTCATTCTCCGTGTCTTCTTTCTCCTTCTCAGTTTTTGGTTCATCTGCTGCCCTTTTTGCGTCGTCTTGCAGAGTTTGTGAAACAACAACCCACTCTCCTGATTTCTTCTCGTCAATGATTGACGGAAGCATTGGCTTTTCCTCCGTTTCATTGTATTTTTCATCTGCTATTTCTTCTTTACTCTTAGTGAGTGATTGCACTGGTTCAAGCGAGGGAACTTCATTCATACTTGATACGGATCCTTCTTTAGTGAAGTTCTCTACATTCATTCCATTGTAAAGGACATCTACGGTATCAACAGGCTCGTCAATCCTCATATTTACCGAGTCTTTTCCGCACAATTCTTGGAGACGAGATGACTGGTGTAAGTCATCATAATTTTCTTGGAGCTGCTCTTCTTTATCAATCTGCATTGTCTGTGGAGTATTGCTGTCATGATTGCTCACTTTTTTCATCGGTTGCTCTTCTGAGACCTGTGAAGCAACTGTTGTATCATATATTGCTGGTTGTGTCCCTTATCAATGAAATATTTCGTGTCAAATAAAAGCATACCTTCTCTTCTGTTGCATTTGTTTCAGTAGGTGGTGGGTTATTTATGCCAGAAACTTGTGAAACACTGAATGTGGTATTTGCTGAATGTTCATCTGCTATCAGAGGTTTCTTTGTTTCATCACATGACTTTGTTGTGGGCAGGGAAGGTTGCTCCAATGCACGGTCTTCACTGGAAACCGTCTAAATGAATAAAACATATGCTAATCATTAGATTTGTAGGATTTATACTTTGGAACAATCACATATAACATGCCTTAGTTTTAGGCTTTTTTTGGTGTAAACAGGAGGATTAAGGAGGAGGGGGACTGGGGGGGGGGGGGGGGGGTTGGGTGGGGCTCATGCACTTGGAATCCGAGCTATGTATCCTTCAGGTTTGTAGGGTCTTTACCCTTAGGGAACTAAAGGTGGAAAATATTATGAAGCCTACATATTCTACAGAATTTCCACAAAGTTTCTTACTGTATTTACTTCGTGCATCTCCTCTTCTCTTGCAGCATCAGTCACTACAGCTTCATATACTTCAAAGTTCGAAGGACTGCCTTCACCCATGAGCTCATTTTTTACTGTTTGGAGCTGTGTATCATTACCGATTTCTTCTGATGTCTCGCATGAGTTTACTAGGTTTTCTCCAAAAATTGGTTGTGATTTAAAGTTAAGTTGAGAGGATTCGTCAGTCTCTCTTTTTTCATTCAAATGGCAGACTTCCTTAACATTCAGTCTTTCTAGTGTAGAGTCCTCTTTATCACTCTCTACTTCTGCACTAGATTCAACACCTTGAAACTCTGATGGCAGTTCATTAGGGTCTGTCCTTACTGAGTTATCCATTGTTCTAAGTTTTTCGTTCAAATCTTGTGTTTGCTCCAAGTCTCTATCTGGCTCAACTTCCAAACTTGGGTGTTCAATTTCCCTTTCTTCTGGAGCGCATACAATTTTGGTTGGATTATCAAAAGACCTGAAACTGTTTTCTGTACTCTCTTCATGCAGCACTTCCTCTCCAAATGATGGTTGTTCTAGTTTCAGGTGATGGTCGTCATTTGCATCTGTAACTAACGTACTAGTTTCAGGTCTCTGATTCTGATGCTCAGATGATGGTTGATTTAGTTTCTCCTCTGTTTCAATTTCCTGGCATATATGGCTCGCTATTATTTCAGCGGTGCTAATTTTCTCTTTTTCTTGGCAATCCATGTGCACATCACTTTCATTTGGAAATATGCCTTCACTTTGTATTTCGTCTACCTTCAACTTTGCTTTGAAGTGACTTGAATCTGTTTCTCTTGAACTCGGATTTTCTGGTACCTCCATTTCAGTGAACAATGTTCTGTCATTCCCTTGTTGAGACTCCAGAGTTGAGCAACACTCCAGGCCCTTTGCTGATTCTTGCTGTTTTCCCTTTTCGTCGTCCATATTATCTGGCTTAGGAACATTCATCTGATGTAATAGCTCAGAAGCATGCATCTTGGGTTCCATAGGCGTTACCTGTTCCATCACATGACTATTTGTGGTAAAAAAGTATCATACTTAAAGCATAACTAATTACATTTTTAGGGTTGCTCACCTCATTTTCTGTTCTTTCTTCCGATGTACTTTGTTGGAAATTTTCCCCAACAGCTTCTCCTTCCAAACTTGTGGGTGTGACAAGGATGTGTGGTTCTTCAGAGATCTGTACACAGAATATAGTTTCAGAATAAAAGTTGAATCCACTATGAATCCTTAATCATAGATTATTGACCCTCTCCCTCCCTTGCCAAAAGCCATCAATACCAAATATATGTTGAAAACAATGTAAAAGTTTGTCATGTTTGTTTTCACAAAACAACTATTTACAATATTTCATTTTTAAAATCTTGTAACTATTGTATAATGTGAGTAATAATATCGATCAAAGCAACATCGGTTGACCGTCACTATCAAATGGGATGATATAAGTTTGACTTTGTACCTCTTTTGAATTCTTACTGATGGTGATGGAACACTCATCTGATTTGGTGTTGCATTCTGTGCTGCTTAATGTCTTTTCATATCTGTCGGCATCATTGTCAATTTTGTAGAATTCAGGTTCATGACTCTCAGCATCTGCACTTGTTTCTTCTTTCTCTTCCGTAGTCTCATCTTCATCCCTTTTGCTTTCTTTGAAGGGTACTGGTTCTGAGGATCTTTCGACTATCTCTATAGAGCCAGCAGCTACCTGTTTCTATAATGGAGAGATGTTTAGTCAGAGACTTCCTTGGCCTGGAGTCAGGTATCTCATTGTGAATCTTATTTGTCATAAGGGGGTTGTTAGCTGTTTTCATATCATGATATCTTTCACTTGTTTGTCTTGGTGAAAAATCTCGCCTAAAAAATAAAAATCACTTTACATCAATGCTTAATTCAATCTTACCTCTTCAGTTGAGTCATATGCTGATGTACCGTGTGGTCCATAATTCTCCCCGCTCTTACTTTCTTCTACAGTCATCTCACTCTTCACTGCCTGGCGACCGCTTCCGTCAATGATATCTTCCATAGTCTGTTCATTATTCAACTCTATTAATTGCTCTGGACTTTTTGTTTCTTCTTGATTCTCGGTGACTTCCTCGGAGGCATGTCCATAATTTTCTGAAACTGATCTGATGGATGGCTCATCTGCACAAGAAATTCTAGCGGTCTGCTGGGAATTATGCTGAAACTGATCGGCATCACTGTTGATCTCGTGTGAGCAACTACTTGTACAGCTACGAGGTTCCATCTTTTCATTGTCTAGGGTATCGTTAGCACCTTGAGCTTCTGGAACTAAATATTCTTCTGTTTTACTCACATCTCCAACTGCTGGTTTATAAGGCAAGTCCCCATATAGCTCAAAACCAGAGGATACTTGTAGCTCTCTTTGTGTTGCCTTTTCTGGTATGGGATCCTCTTCCTTCTCTTTATTCAGATCTTGCAAAGTCACCGAGCAGTCTTCTTTACCTTGAGTTGTGCTTGTAGCTTCGGAAGGAGATGATGGTTCTAAAATGTTCTCTTGTGGTTCAACTGGTTGCTTTCCTTGTGTTTGCACAGTCTCATCTGGGGTACTTTCATCAATACTGTGGCCATCTATATAGGACTTTGTCACATTTGAAACATTTCCGTCTTGTTTGGCATCATTTGGTTCACACTCTTGTATATATTGGCTTGGTTCAATAGCTGTTGAAATCCCATTTCCAGATTGAGTTTGTGTAGGTTGTCCGTTTATTTCGTTCTCTCTGTCATCTTTGAGTTGACTTTCTTCAATTGGATTGACAACCATTTCCATGTTGAACTTAGGTTTGTTGGAGTCTAGTTTATCCTCCTCCTCATTTCCTTCGATGCTTTGTTCATAAACACCTAGTTCGGGGCCTTGGTCAGCATTGTTTGTCTGACTTATTTCTAGTGGTGGTTCTGTCGTCTGTTCTGCACTTGTGTCCATTTCATTTCCTGAACTTGAAGCATTGGGACATATGACCTGTTTTATGTCTTAGTCAGTTCAGACTTCAGTCTAGTTCATCAAGGGATATCGACGACCTTTCCTTGAAACTATTCAGTACAATCAGACAGGTCCACAGAATATCTAAAAAACTGATCTAAGCTTATAAAAGAAATGACTTGTCATCCATGAAACTTATACTTGGTATATTTTTGTATATCTACTAAAGCTCAAGTGCAGTCTAAAATCGTTCTTGTCATGATTCATGAGGTTTTTATTCTTGTTTCTTAAATGAAATGTGTAAAAGAAGGGAAATACCTCCTGTTCATTGATTTTGTCTAATAAAGCCTCGTTTCTATGCTCATCATGCTCTGCCACTTCTTGTGCGTTAATTACCTCGAAAGCATCTATTCTACACTCTTCATTATCCTGATTAGGCGTTTCAGCTCCTACATTTTGTCCAGATGCTTCAGAATGCATAGGAGTTTGCTCGTTTTCTTTTCGTTTGCTAGTGCAATCATCTTCAAATCCTTGACTTTCAATTTCCTTATTTTTGAAAGTGACTGATTCATTCATTTCATTGAATTTGCATTGTTCATGTGTTTCTTTAACCTCTTGAATTTCTTCATCGTACATGCAAGTCTTTTCTTCATTCTCTAGCTGGGAAGTATCAGCTGTGTCAATTGGTTTTTCCTGGTTCACCAGAACACCAAGTCAGTGAAACTCAAATACAAACATGTATAAGACCGTAAGTGATCTATCTCCATCCCAAATTTATTGATCCCTTTTACTTTGGTGGTTAGCTGATGGCAACTTTGACCATTTTGTCGAAATATATGTTACGGAGTACAGCGTAAATTTGTCATGTTTGGTTAGTTTAAATAACTACTAGTCTCTTATTATCATTCTTATAAAGTAGTAACAACTTGTATATTTTGGGAAAACATTGGCCAACGCTGATATACCGATGAGGAACCCAAACACTGACAGAAACTACAGAAGAAGGTTGTCCAAAACTCTTGCAGAAGAACGTACAACTGACCAAAGTCAAAAGGGAGAAAATAAATGGGACGGAGAGAATACAAGAGAATCTTCGTACTCAAGCTGACCTGGTCAATTGTATGCTCTTCTGCAAGAGTGTGCTGAGAACCTTCCTGTGTAATTTCTCGTTCAGTGTTTTCGGGTTCCTCATCGTCCTGAATTTTCTCCATGGTCTGTTTAGAATAACCAAATTTTATTGTGGTGTACAAAACTAGTTTGTTTCGACGAAGAATGGAGTTTTATGTTTGACCTGAAGCTCTTTTACCTTAACTATGGGATCCTCATCCAAGTTTATTTGTGACATTTCTGAGTTTGTGTTTTCATTTCCACCAAGGTCTCCAGCAGTGTTTGGACCTGATTCCTCTGCTTTGCTCTTAATTGCCTCATTCTCGGTGTTATTCTCTTCTATTAGTTCTGTTGATTCTGGGATAAATTTGTGGTTCTCAACGTCCATGTCCTGTAGTAAGGGTATGTTACATAGAAGCGTCAATTGGCACTGTATCAGAATGCTACAACTTGAAAAAGAAAACTATTTTTTTTTTCCTCTAATTTTCATAGTTTTAGAATGTTCATAATTTTTTTGAGATTTACCTGAAGCACACCTTCTGTCTCAACTATGGGATCCTCGTTCAAACTTATCTCCTTTTGTGAAATTTCCAAGTTTGTGTTTTCGTTTCCACTAGAATCTTCTATAGTGTTTGAGCCTAGATCATCTGCTTTGCTATTAATTGCCTCATTCTCGGTGGTATTCTCTGTTGATTCTGGGATAATTTCGTGGTCCCCAACATCCACGTCCTGTAGTAAAGGTATGTTACGGAACTGTAGAAGCTTGAATTGGTAGTGCATCAAATTGTTTAAACTTACAAGAGAAACCTATTTTTTTCTAGTTCTTCATAGTTTAAAAGTGCATAAATTTTTGAGTGTTACCCGAGGCACGACTTCTGTGTCAACTCTGGGATCCTCGTCCAAGTTTGTCACCTTTTGGGACATTTCCGAGTTTGTATTTTCATTTCCACTAAGGTCTTCAACAGTGTTTGAACCTAGATCCGCTGCTTTGCTATTAATTGCCTCATTCTCGGTGTTATTCTCCTCTCTTAGTTCTGTTGATTCTGGGATTAATTCGTGGTTCTCAACGTCCATGTCCTGGAGGAAAGGTATGTTACATAGAAGCTTCAGTTGACAGTGTATCAGAATGTTTCAACCTGAAAGAAAAACTATTTTTTTTTTCTAGTTCTTCATAGTTCTAGTATTTCTTAATGTTTTGAATTATACCCGAGGCACAATTTCTTTGATTACTGTGGGATCCTCTTCTGAGTATATCTCCCTTTGTGAAATTTCCAAGTTTGTGTTTTCGTTTCCAGTAAGGTCTTCAATAGTGTTTGAACCTAGATCCTCTCCTCTGCCATTAATTGCCTCATTCTCGGTGTTATTCTCTTTTCTTATATCTGTTGATTCTGGGATAAATTCGAGGTTCTCATCATCCATGACCTGTAGTAATTGTATGTTACGTAGAAGCTTGAAATGGCAGTGCATAATTCTGTTGCGTCAAAATGTTTCGACTTGAAAGAGATTTTTTTTTTCTAATTCTTCATAATTTTCGAAGTTAAAATTTTGTGGGTTACCTGAGGCATGACTTCTGTGTTTTTCTCTTCGTCCAAGTTTGTCAACTTTTGTGAAGTTTCCGAGTTTGTGTTTTCGTTTCCACTATGGTCTTCAACAGTGTTTGAACCTAGACCCACTGCCCTACACTTAATTGCCTCATTCTCAGTGCTATTCTCTTCTCTTAGTTCTGTTGATTCTGGGATTAATTCGTGGCTCTCCACGTCCATGTCCTGCAGTAAAGGTATGTTACGTAGAAGCTTCAGTTGACAGTGTATAATGTTTTGACTTGAAAAAGAAACTTTTTTTTAGCTCTTAATAGTTCTCCATAATTTCCAAGTTTTACCTGAAGTACCACGTCTGTGTTGACTGTTGGATTTTCATTCAAACTTATTTCCTTTTGTGAAATTTCCAAGTTTGTATTTTCATTTCCACTATCTTCCACAGTGTTTGAACCTAGATCCTCTGCTCTGCTATTTATTGCCTCATTCTTGGTATTATTCTCTTCTTTTAGTTCTGCTGATTCTGGGACTAATGCACGGTTCTCAACGCTCATGTCCTAGTAAAGGTACGTTACATAGAAGCTTGAATTAGCAGTGCATCAAAATGTTTAAACTTGAAAGAGAAATCTATTTTTTTTCTAGTTCTTCTAGCTTTAGAAGCTCATAATTTTTTGAGTTTTACCTGAAGCACAACTTCTGTGTCAACTATGGGATTCTCGTCCAAGTTTATCTCCTTTTGTGAAATTTCCGAATTTGTATTTTTGTTTCCACTAAGGTCTTCAACAGTGTTTGAACCTAGAGCCTTTGCTATGCTATTAGCTGCTTCATTCTCGGTGTTATTCTCTTCTCTTAGTTCTGTTGATTCTGAGATAAAGCCGTGGTCCTCAACGCTCATGTCCTGTATTGAATTGGCAGTGCATCAAATTGTTTCAACTTGAAAGAGAAACCCATTTTTTGCTAGTTCTTCATAGTTCTAGAAATTGATAAATTTTGGAGTGTTACCTGAGGCATGACTTCTGTGCTAAGTTTGGGATCCTCGTTCAAGTTTGTCACTTTCTGGGACATCTCTGAGTTTGTATTTTCGTTTCCACTCAGGTCATCTTCTGCTCTGATATTAATTGCCTCGTTGTTGGTGTTATTCTCCTCTCTTAGTTCTGTTGATTCTGGGATTAATTTGTGGTTCTCAACTTCAATGTCCTGCAATAAAGGCGTGTTACATAGAAGCTCCAGTTGACGGTGTATCAGAAATGTTTCAACTTGAAAGAAAATCTATTTTCTAGTTCTGCATAGTTCTAGAATTTCATAATTCTTGAGTTTTACCCGAGGCACAACTTCTGTGTTAACTGTGGGATCCTCATCCGAGTTTATCTCATTTTGTGGAATTTCTGGGTTTGTATTTTCGTATCCAGCAAGGTCTTCAATAGTGTTTGAACGTAGATCCTCTCCTCTGCTCTTGGTTGCCTCATTCTCAGTGTTATTCTCTTCTCTGAGTTCTGTTAATTCTGGGATTATTTCGTGACTCTCAACGTTCATGACCTGCAGCAAAGGTATGTTACATAGAAGTTTCAGTTGACAGTGTATCAGAATGTTATAACTTGAAAGAGAAACTAATTTTTTTGTTCTTCATAGTTTTAGTTTATAAATTTTCGAGTGTTACCTGAAGTACAACTTCTCTGTTTAATATTGGATTCTCGTTCAAGCTTATCTCCATCTCCGTCTGTGATATTTCAAGGTTTGTGTTTTCGTTTCCTCTATCTTCAACCGTGTTCAGACCTAGATCTTCTGCTCTGCTATTAACTGCTTCATTCTCGGTGTTATTCTCTTCTGTTAATTCTACTGATTCTGGGATTAATTCACGGTTCTCAACGCTCACGTCCTGTAGTAAAGGTATGTCACAGAGAAGCTTGAATTAGCAGTTCATCAAAAATTTTCAACTTGAAAGAGAAACCAATTTTTCTTTTTCTATTTCTTCATAGTTTTAGAAGTTCATAAATTTCTATGTTTGTACCTGAGGCATGACTTCTGTGTTTACTCTGGGATCCTCGTCCAATTTTGCAACCTTTTGTGAAATTTCGGAGTATATGTTTTCGTTTCCACTAAGGTCTTCGACAGTGTTTGAACCTAGATCCGCTGCTCTGCTATTTATTGCCTCATTCTCGGCGTTATTCTCTTCTCTTTGTTTTGTTGATTCTGGGATTAATTCTTGGTCCTCAACGTCCATGTCCTGCAGTACAGGTATGTTACATAAAAGCTTCAGTTGACAGTGTATCGAAATATTTCAAATTAAAAGAGAAACTTTTTATTTTTTTTCTTTGTAGTTTTGGTTTAGTTCTTTGTAGTTTTAGTTCACGAATTATCGAGTTTTACCTGATGTACATCTTCTGTGTTAATCTCCTTTTGTGAAATTTCCAAGTTTGTGTTTTCGTTTCCACTGTCTTCAATAGTGTTTGAACCTAGATCTTCTGCTCTTCTATTTATTATCTCATTCTCGGTGTTATTCTCCTCTGCTTGTTCTGCTGATTCTGGGACTAATTCACGGTTCTCAACGCTCATGTCCTGTAGTAAAGGTACTTTAGATAGAAACTTGAATTGGCAGTGCATTAAGATGTTTCAACTTGAAACAGAAACCTATAATTATTCTATTTCTTAATAGTTGTAGAAGTTGATAAATTTCTAAGTTTT
Source organism: Silene latifolia (assembly GCF_048544455.1). Lineage (NCBI taxonomy): Eukaryota > Viridiplantae > Streptophyta > Magnoliopsida > Caryophyllales > Caryophyllaceae > Silene > Silene latifolia. Next base: position 187,646,732 of record NC_133527.1, on the reverse strand, counting down.
ACCTTAGGCACGGCATCTGTGTTAACTCTGGGATCCTCGTCCAAGCTTGTCACCTTTTGTGAAATTTCCGAGTTTGTACCTTCATTTCCACTAAGGTCTTCAACAGTGCTTCGACCTAGATCCATTGCTCTGCTACTAATTGCCTCATTCTCGGTGTCATTATCTTCTGCTAGCTCTGCTGATTCTGGGACTAATTCACGGTTCTCAACGCTCTTGTCCTGTAGTAAAGGTATGTTACATAGAAGCTTGAATTGGCAGTGCACCGGAATGTTTCAACTTGAATAGAAACCTATTGTTTTTCTATTTCTTCATAGTTTTAGAAGTTCGTAAATTTCTAATTTTTACCTGAGTCATGACTTCTGTGTTAACTTTGGGATCCTCATCCAAGTTTATCACCTTTTCTGAAACTTCCAAGTTTGTATTTTCGCTTCCACTAAGGTCTTCAACAGTGTTTGAACCTAGATCCGCTGTTCTGCTATTAATTGTCTCATTCTTGGTGATATTCACTTCTCTTAGTTCTGCTGATTCTGGGATAAATTCACGGTTCTCAACGTCCATGCTCTGTAGTAAAGGTTTGTTATGTAAAAGCTTTAGATGGCAGTGTATCAGAATGTTTCAACTTGAAAGAGAAACTATTTTTTTAGTTCTCATAGTTTTAGTTGTCATAATTTTTTTTTAGTTCTACTTGAGGTAGATAATGCTAAGTGATGGAGAAACGAGCGTGGATCATGCAATATGAAGCAATCATGCAACCTTATAAAGAGATAAAAGTGAGAAAGGTAGGCTTTTTTAGGGTACATTGATAACAATACGAGGAGAGCGATGCTAACACGTGTTATAAAAAAACATATACTACTTGCCGTTGTTTGGGAGATACCGGACTGATAAGTGTTTTTACCTCTTCTGCAGAAATTTCATTTTCATGTTCAGGTTCTTCATTTGTTTGATTATGTTGCTCTGTTTCCAAGTCTGCTTCTTTGCTAACTTCAACAATGTGAACCTTGTCATTTGCAATCTCAGAAGGCTCGTTTTGTGTATGATCATCTATTGCGGTTCCTATGTCTTGTCTTAATGCTTCAATGGTTGCGGAAGTTTCTTGGCATGGCATTTCACTGCTGATACTTTCCTGTTCAAATCCCTGGTTAATGAGCTCTATATCTTTCTCTGGCTGTGACTCATCCATTTTACTGTTCTTGAAAGATTCATGTCCTCTTTGATCCTCCTGATCTTGCTGACAATCCAAGCTAGCTGTGTTATTTTCATTCTCTTGCTGAATATCCGTGCCAGGATCCGTAGACGAGACATGACAATCAGCTGATACTTCCTCACGGATGTCAACTATTTGCATCGCTTCACTTGACTCCCCAGTGTCTTCATCTCGGCTTGTGACAGGGTTGTCAGCATTAATCTCCTGATCTAGCTTTCCACTTTGAGAGGGAATCCCTGTGGATAAATCACCTTCTATCTTTGGGTCCGTTACTGGGACTGTCTTAGCAGTATCATCACGCACACCTTCTTCATCATCCCCTCCATCATTTTGGACTTCAATATTGTCTGATTCAGCTCCAGTGTTCTCACTAAGTTCCATAGGATTGGCATTCATTTCCTGAAACTCCTGGTTTTTTTGGCAGTGTCAGTTACTTCGTTATATGTCACTCTGTTTTGTATCCATGGCGTTCTCATATATCATGACACTCACTTTCTATATTAGCTTTCAAATATACGACCAAATATTATGAAGTGTGTCTCTGCAAATGACGGGGTGGTGTGTGTGTGTGTGTGTGTGTGTGTGTGTGTGTGTGTGTGTGTTCTGAATATACAACCTCATGGTAACACATGTTACTACTAGCTTAAAGGTTCAAAGTCAAACCACCGCCTTAAATCGGATCTGTCATATATACAAGAATGACTGGGAGTAATACTTGTTACTAAAGGGTGATAGCTTTGTTATGCTGACCTCTACATCTGATCCTGCTTCCAATAACACTTGTTGGCCATCTTTCTGAGCTCCTTCGTTTTCAAAATTTTGAGCATCATTGTTATGCTGAAGATCCTTTGGCAACTGTGAGAAGAGTGTGTCATAATATTATTTTGAAATGTAAGCCTGAAGCCCTGAAGGACAGATTTTTCTGACAAGAGAATGCCAAGCTTGAAAAAGTTACCTGGTCAAAATTATCATCTTTGTTTGCCTCTATCGCAGTATCCACTTCCTTCGAAGCCAAACCTTGATTCTCACTTTCTGATTCCTGAATATTTTCAGCATGTTCATCATCTTTGCTGTCCACAATCTTGAGGTGGTCAGCACTTCCAGGTCCGGCCTCAGCAAATGTTGTGCTGTCTTCATAGCCAATAGCAGAATTTGTGATATGTTCAGCAGAATCACCTTGAATGATCTGCTGCAAGAGAGGTGAAAATTTCTTCAGTTGTTTATGTCTGTTAGCCCTACACATTCCATTTGCTTATTCGCTTAAAAGCGCATTTAGTGCTTGAAGTGTTAGTCCTACACAGCCTCTTCTTTTACTATGTTTATTGGGTTTATGAAGTTTAGTAAGTAATGGAACTGGTTGGTTATCTTTGAACCTAGATACAACTAAGTTGGTGGAAAAATATATAAGCAACCGTTTCACTTTACCAAACATGTGGCTTTGGTAGGGGTACACAGAAAAGGGGGAGAGGATATTCGAACTTGCAACCTCATACACATTGGCTCAAAGACTCAAACTCAACCATTAGGCCAAGAACTCCTTAATCAGTGCACAGAAAATTAAGAACAATGCATGCATGATGCATCTTGCATGCGGACAAGCAAGAATGACGTACATGAACTAAAAGCAAAAATGATTTACCGTATCTGCAGAGATATCATTTTCTTGCTCAGGATATTCATTTGTCTGGATATGTTGCTCTGCTTCAAGTCCTACTACTTGGCTAGCTTCAACGCTGAGGGATTCGTCATCTACAATTTCAGAAGGCTGGCTTACTGTTGGATCCTCCATTGCAGCTCCTAAGTTATGTTCTAATGGTTCAATAGGTGGGGATGATTCCTGACTTGTTATTGCGTTGACGAGTTTGTCCTGTTCAAATTCCTGGCTTATGATCTCTTTATCTTTTCTAGAGTCTGATTCATCCATCTCGTCATACTTGCAGGATTCTCTTTCTGTTTGATCCTCCTGGACATGCACACCATCTGAGTTACTTGTGTTCAGTTCAATCTCATTCTGAGAGTCCATGCCAGCATTCATTGCTTTCATCTGGTTCACCACCCAGTAAGTTGGTTCAACAACATAAGTATCGTAATGTCTCAAATAAACAACCTTTTTGACACATCCAAGGTCTATGGTTGAAAGGGGGTAATTTTTTTTATATACTTAATAAGTTCATATGAAGCTTCCTTAAAGTTCGAATTTTTTTTTTTGAGGTAACTCGACTCAAGAAATTACCTTGTGGATATCTTAAAACGCACATGGAGACTAATATAGAAGCATGTTCTGACCTGGTCTGCAAGAACACCGTCATGTTCACCGTAAGCACTACTTTCTTCTTGCTCTTGATGTTGTTTATCTGTAGTTTCTTCAACTTCAATAACATTTATGCCATCCTCATATACCTTACTGCATTCATCTTGGCTTTGTGAAACTTCAACGTTTCTAATTCCTTCCTTATTGCTAGAACTTCCCTCTTCGTATACTTGAGTTTTTGCCTCCTCAGTTTTACTTTCCTCTTCTAAATGAAACTCATTTGCCTCATTGGGTTCTTGTTCTTTGTATTCATTTGATTCTTCATCGTAGTTTGAGTTCTTATTGTTAATTTCATCATGTTCCTGAGAAGGATCTGCCTTGGTATTCTCCAAGTTCTGCAGTACCATTTTATCGCATCATTTTTGTATGGTAGTAGGAAAGTAAGTAAAATTGACAAGAGACGCAAGACAAGCCTGTCACGCTGAGTTGCTGACCTTATCATCTTCCATTTCATCAGTTATGGCACTCTGAAAACTTTCTACAGTAGCATCTCTGGTGCTTTGCGTTTCCTCCGTATACTGTAAGTCTACTTCCTGAACATTGGAGAAATCTTATGTCTTAAGATTCTGAAATTATGGTTGAGGAGCTACCCTCTTTTACATGTGCAAGCACAAAGAAAATACCTTTTCAGAATCATCCGTTTTGTTTATTGTGTCCTCAGCCTCTGTTCCAGTCTGTACACAAGTGACATTCAAGGACTGATTCTCACTCTGATCATCGCCTTTGTTTATACCGTCTTCATATGTGACATTATTTTCAGCAGCTGTTGAATTTGTGCTATCTTCGATATTCTGTTCAAAGAATGGAAGTATTTAAACATTAGCAGATTAAGAACATCATTATTTTCTAAAATAGATTAAGCTACGTCCTGAGGGATTGTCATTTATAGTCCGTTATACTGCAGAGTTCAAGAAAATCGTATCATAAAATAATACACTCCATGTATGATAATTAAGAAAAAACTGGGAAAGTATGAACTTGCCTCTTCTGCTGATGTCACGTCCCTAACACTGCGGAGTTCCACATTCTCAATATTCTTTTGCTCTATTTCAGAAACGGTTTCTTCCATTATTTCATCAATCTTTACTTCGTGATTTTCAAGGCTGGTCGGCCCTATATTTGTAAATGTTGACTGAGCATCTTCGTCTGGGCCTATTGCATCATTATGAATAGAATTCTCTTGATTTTGTTCTCCCTGTTCTAACTTTGTCTCTTCAATTTCTGGGTTAACTATCTCCAAATGTTTCACTATGTCGGGTTCATTTCTACATGACTGACCTGGTTTACTATCATTTTGGATTTCTTCGTTGTTGGATTCAGAATCTTTTTCAGGGTCTTTGTCAGGAGAACGTATGCTGTCATTTTCTTCTTCAATTGCGTTCTTTTCTCCTACTGACTCATATGCCTTCTCCCTGACATCAGTTAACTTGTTGATCTGATCTTCCGCTGGGAGTGGGATGTTCTGTCTGCTATCTACTATAAGGCCGGGTTCATCTGTGGCCTTATTTGTCAAATTGTCAACCTGATTCTCTGACAGCATATATGACTCCTCATTAATTTCTTCTGTGATGTCATTGGAAGCTGTTTCCACAACAATCTCCCTTTTATTTTCAACTTCTTGCATCATGTCTAGCTTTGCTTCTGTATCTAAGGATTCCATATTTCCGTGGTCATTCAAGCTGGATATATTGTCACTGTCTGTGGAAATAGCAGAATCTCCTTTTTCTGAGAATGGAACTGAGATTTCATCTGCGCTAGATATTTGGTCACTGGAATATGGTTCACGTGTCGCAGTTTCAACGTTTTGTTCTTCAAAACTGTATCCAGTTTCTTCAGCCTTTAACTCAACCCTCTCGTCATTATCCCCTTCCAGAGCTGTGTTAGTCATATTGGCATTATCGTGTGATATAGATTCTGTTGATATTACATTTTTCTCTTGCAAATGCAGCAAATCAGACTCTGGGAAACTCTGTTTTTGTTTAATCATTTCCGAGACAGTTTCATTCTCTTCTACCACTGTCTGAGAAGTTTGATGCTCATCATTCTCTTGTATATTCGCAGGTCCTGTTACAGCAGCAAGACCTACTTGGCTACTCTTCTCTGTTGCTTCTATTGTGGCATGTTCAGCCAATTGGTCAACATAAGCACCATCTTCCGATCTGATAGTCTTGGATTCATATGTCTGTACAACAATGAAGATCTCGTCATGGTGACAATGGCCTAATAGTAAAAGCTAGGATATTGGTCCTCAGAAAGGCATGTACATTCTCAATTGATTCAAACTAACCTCTGACTCGATCGGTTTTGAGCACTCTTCAATGGTTGAACTGCTATCAACCAGCATCTCTTCTGTAGACTTCGTGACTTCTCTTTCAGTAGAGTTATCATTAGCATTCTCCTTTGAGTCATTTGCCTTCGGAAGACCATTTTATTTCCATTAGCATTTTATAAACCAAGATGCAAAATTTGCAACTATTAAAAATGAAATTTCAGTGTTCCTCTTACCCCCTCGTGTATAATCTGACTTGGCTCTAATATTTCTTGGTAGGATTGCTGGGGTTCACTGGTAGGCTCAGCTTCTTCATCTGCACAACTTACGTTGCTGCTCTCTATTATCTCTTCAGAAATTTGTTGAGCATCTTTGGGTGACATACCCTCATTATCCCGCTCTTTCTCATAATTTAAGTCTTTTGGTGACTTACCCTCTTGATCTGCTGTTAAGGCTATGTGTTTATTTTCCACCTGAATTTCTGTCATTTTCATTAAACTGTCATCTTCGGCTTTCAGTTGCGCACTAATATCTCCAGCCTCACAACTTTCTTCATAAAACGGTTGTTCTACTGATTTTTCTTCTATGGGATGTAGGATCTTCTCAGAGAATTTTTGTTCATCCATTTCATCACTCACATATTCAGCAGTTTTCTCAATGTCAGGTTTTAACAGCATGCTTGACATTTGACTGACTTCAGCATTAATTTCATTATTTTCATGCTCGACTTCTACAACTTTTGAGTCGTTGGCAATGTTGTCACCCATATTTGTAGACGAACACTCTTGTAAGGAGGTCTGCATAATCTCTGCTCGTTGTTCCTCTGGAAGTGTTGAGTCCATGTCTCCCTGTGTAAAGTTTACTCTCTATATTATGCAAATTGAGGAATACTTCATAGAATGGAATAGATTACTTTTCTTATTTCATCACTGCATGTTTACAGTTTACACTCCGAATGAAGTTAAAGACTCGCTATCCTTGGATTGGAGCAATTTTCAATTTTCATCATGAGTCATCTGGAAACAACCTTTATGGTTGTTTATGTGTGGTTAACATAGGGGTAAGTCTGTGTACATCTGACCCCCTTTACCTCACCATTGTGAAAGCGCTTGAGACGCTAAAGTAATTCGTCGAAAGATAATTACCACAATTTTTTAAATTTCTTCTGGAGAAATGTATTACTACGTGTTTAGTCTGTTTACCTTTTCAGCTGAGGGTATATCATTCCTGATGTCATCATGTGTATTTTGTGTGTCATCCACAGAACTAATGAATGGCGCGGTTAATTTAATCCCTGTTTCTGAAAGGCAAGCCTTAATCTTTTCAGCTGTCGTCTCTGGCGATATATAGACCTCTTCAGAAGCATCTCCAGATATGTCTTCTTCCTCTTTATCCACTGCAATGTCAATTAATATGTTATCATAATATCATCTTGCTCATCTTTTTTGACAAGTTCTGGAAGTAGTTAGATGTCAAACTTTTTTTTTGTTTCCCTGACTGCTGGTATTATACTATATGCTTTGGTACAAGTCCCACGACATGTGGTATTACAAAAGATCACAGTAGAGGTGTCTATGGACTGTTCCGTCCACTGGATCCAGCCCGTCTGTAAAATCTCACACGATGCATAAGCTATTAAGTAAGATATTTGATCTCAGTTTTAGACAGTCTCAAAAACAGTAACTTTGAAAGCTTGTTAAGTCGGACATAACCATGAAGGCTCTTATAATGGCATGATCAACCTATGGACACTTGTAACGATCACTACTTTGAAAGCTCTAATTAGCAAAGATTAAAAAAAAAAAAAAAAAATCATCGTCAGAGATTAGTTTGAAAACACTTACTACTGTTCCGTCCACTGGATATTGGGTTTTTCAGTTGCGCACGTTGGTTTCCAGCTTGTTCCACAATGGTGTCACTTGGGTAAAAATCATCGTCTTTCTGCAATCACCGAAACTGTTGAGTGATTTCACAAAGATCTAAAAAAAAAGAAAAATTCCTCTAGGTCTGTGCTAATTTCATTTTGGTGCTTTAAGGTTTAAAAAATTTCGCACCTTGATAACTTTAGCTATTAATATACTCAGTATGGTATTATTGGTATATACTCAAAAGTTCATCTAAAGTTCTCATAAAACATAGTGAAGGGTGCTAGCCTTAAATGGATGCTAAGATCACTTTTAACGAAAAAAATTACCAAAAAAATACTTTATTTGGTTAAAAGTTGATACGCTTTTGATTAATATAGTACTATATACTTTCGGTTATACCATAGTACTCCGTATTATTCTTAAGGTTGCTAAAGTACAATCCACCTCAAGACACCAAAGTAATAAAACTAATGAATATTAGGACATAAAAATGAATTTAGTTAAAAAGTTAGGTCATCAAACAGTAACTTTTTCATGATTAAATTTATCAAACAGTAACTTTTTCATGATTAAATTTATTAGTGAATTTACAAGCAAACTTTCATTCATGGTTGTAAACTGTAAGCATGCATTCCTGATAGTGAACTTGTTTCCTGACTATGATTTCGCTTTTATCTTGTATGCTCATCAACCTTTAAGAAAGCGACTTGAGATCTTACGACTTATGCTTCAAGTTTAAGCATTAGCTAGTCATCAACTGAACTGCTCTTAGCTCATGTGCATGATCCTGATTCTAGTATGCATATATCATTCATACTTCAACAACACTAACATCATCGTAAAAACAGAACCATCATGGAAGCGAATTTGAGACTGCAGTCTGCAGAGCTCCATTTTCTTACTGTAGTACATTAATTTTTCTCGAGTTAAATTCCCTCCCATGAACTAGTAGAAATACAGGTTTTCTTACTTATAGGTTGTTTCCTGAGAACCTTTTTATAAAAATTACGTTGAGAACTATACTGACGTGAACTGTGATTAGTACTTCCCCATATAATAAACGCAAACATTTTATAAACTGATTTAACGACAAGAAACATAAGAATAGAAGTTTCTTACTTGTATAACTTCAGATTCTGATGCTGCAACTTCTAATTTCATTCTGCATTTAACTTAAATGACAGATTCTCAGATTCTTGTATGAAGTTTTACTAAAATTGTTGTCTTAGCAGATGAGCTTTATATCATAATTATGCAGCATAACATGGTGTGTTCTTAAAGTAGTAGTAGGATTGGCAACATTTCAAAAAGTGACGACAAACCACTTGTCAGTGGAGCTATCTATGATGAGTTGGCAAGGTAAGAAACTGGTCCTACTTACATTTTATTGATCATATCCTTTGTGGACTAACCTCAGTAACTTGAGCAGTAGTTCACCTCACCACTTTTGATCAAGGAATAGGGTAGTTCCCACCGATTTTTAGGTTTTTGCCCGTAATTTAGGCCAACACCAATAGATCTTGCTTAAGACTGTTACGGTTATAACCGTCTTAAGTGTAAAATGGGTAAAATAGTATCTAGATAGATGGAACAAGTGTTTGTCATTTCTTAGGCATTCTGCCTTTTGTCTCATCCGTGAGGATCCTCTGTCCCATTTGGTGTCTCATTCTGTGTCCCACTCCATACACATTTTGACACCTCAACACATTAGCATATTTGTGGGTTATTTTTTTATTTGCAACAAGTGATGTGTCAAAAGATGAGTGGAGTGACACACAGAATGAGACACAAAAATGGGACAGAGGATCCTTATTCCTCTATTTGACTCGTTTTATTGTTTAAACGGATATGTCTGTCTTGAAGAAGAATTTGTGGGACTACAAACTTGCCAAATTATTATTTGATGTGTGTTAAAGGGTTGTAAGTTGGAACCTTTTCAATTTTTTTTTAAATTTTTATGCTCTAAGTTCAATCACCCATGGACGGTTCTAAAGGATGATTCATGTCAGCCGACCCCAAATTATTTTGGGATTAAGGCTCTGATGTTGTTGTTGTTGTTATGCTCTAAGTTCAAGTTATTCATCACTTCCCTTAAGTTTTTAGTTTAAGCAGGATGAGGACGTTGGTTGAACCGGTGGCCCGGGTAGAAATCAGGTGAATGCTCTCTCTCTCTAACAAAATCCGAAGGGTAAAACCGGTGGTTGAAGCAATAGCTTCCCTTAAAGCCGTTGTTTGGCCTAATGCTTTCCTGCTATCAAAACCAAGTAGGTGTCGCTAGGGGGTCTACTCGGGGAGTTGTTGGACGTGGAGCAACCAACACGTTGGTAGCTGCTGAAGGAATTGGGTTTGGCACGTGTATGTGAAAAAGCATAACCCTTTGATAATAGTTCTCATAATAAAATTTATAGTGTATAATAGAACTGTCTAATACTTCATTGGAGTCGTGTAAGTTTTGTATTCCCTTCAACAGATGTACCTTGAATTACATATTCGCACCAAGATGGTCGAGATTTCTTCTTGGTGTGACTCCTTGTAAATGTGACATAATTCATTTATAATTTTCAAAACCCACTTGTAATATAAATCGATTACAAATTAGATTACGGCGAAACGGAAGATAATAGTCGTTAGCAAAATGGATGAGAGTTTGTGGAATAATTATTAAGTAAATCCAAAATTAAAACAGTAGGGATATATTTGAATTATTAGTGGTTGTTGCTGTCATGACTAGACTGATTACAATTAAAGTAATGGAAAGTATGAAAAACAACAAAAACTACAACCAAATCATAACCGACCATAACTTCAACTTCCATCATTTTTTTGCTTACTAAAAGAGTCCGTTTTTGAAATAATGCTCAAAAATAAAAGAATTGTCGTTTTGGGTCGGTTTTGAAAACAATTATCGAAATGGTGTCCACGTAGGCTCGTTTTTGACGAGCCTGTATGAGGCTTAAACACGCCATACGTATTGGCGTGTTTACTTGAATGAACACGCCATACGTAATGGCGTGTTTAGGCAGTCCAGAATTCTAACCCAAAGTCAGTAGCAACATAAGGAAAGACACAGAACACGCCATACGTATTGGCGGGTTTCTTTGAGAAGACACGCCATACGTAATGGCGGGTTCTCTTTCTTTCCAAAAACCCAGCCACTGGACTTGGGCTAGAAAATAAAGCTGCTGAAACCCGCCATACGTAATGGCGTGTTTTGGTCTTAAGACACGCCATTATGTATGGCGTGTTTCCTTTGCTTATGTTGTTCAGCTACTGACTTTGGGTTGGAATTCTGGACTGCCTAAACACGCCATATGTAATGGCGTGTTCATTCAAGTAAACACGCCAATACGTATGGCGTGTTTAAGCCTCATACAGGCTCGTCAAAACCGAGCCTACGTGGACACCATTTCGATAAATGTTTTCAAAACCGACCCAAAACGACAATTTTTTTATTTTTGAGCATTATTTCAAAAACGGACTCTAAAAAATGAGCATCTTTTAAGCCGCCCAATGCGTAGGGGAAAAGAACATACTTCTATTTGATCATTTTCATGCTTTCACGACTAGAATTATTGGCTTGGGAGAATTTAAAGAAAAAATTGGGAAAATGTACGCGGTATTCTTGAAGTTTCGAATTTTACCCGAAATACCCAATTTTTTGTTTCGAAAAACTTTAAGAGGCTATAACTCGTGTCTACGAGTTCAGAAAGTGATAAATTTTTTTTTTCAAATCGACTATCTTACCGAGAACTACGATTTGAAAAAAAAAAAAATTGTCGTATTTGGATCCCGTGGCTAGGACTTTTTATACGTCAAAGTTTTTTTTACCAAACAAACTTTGAATGACTATATCTCTTAGAGCATCTCCAATGATTCTCTACAAGGACCTGCTTGCAATTTTTGCAAAATAATAAGCATGTAGCTTACCACTGGAGATGAAAAAGTGAGATGTAGCTTGTAAGCATTGTAGTTCTACCAAACTACATGCTTGCTTTAGAAAAAAAAAATAAAAGGTAAATTCTCATTGGATGAAAGCAAGTATGTGGAACCCATACAAGCTACATTTATTGTAGTTTGCCATTAAAGCGTTATGTTGCCGGAAAGCCGAGTAGCTTTAAAAATCGATATGACAAACCAAGCTACAAGCCTACAATGCATTGTAGCTGACCGTTGGAGATGCTCTTAGTCACGAATTCCAAACTCGACGATTTTTCTTTCCAAGTCGTAGTTCTCGAAAAGATAATCAATTTAAAAAAAACGTAACTTTCTAAACTCGTAAATACGAGTTGTAACCTCTTAAAGTTGTCCGGATCAAAAAATTGGATATTTCGAATAAAACATCAAAGTTCAAAGCCATCGCGTGCATTTTCCGAAGAAAATTTGTTATGTGGTAGGAGGATTTGGATCCTCTCCATTTCCTTTCTCTCCATTTCCTCTCACAATCTATTTTAATAATAATTATTCCTTACATTCCTATTTTTCCTTTACTTTTATGCGTAAATTGAGAACCGTTAGATGTTGCCAAGATGCGATCCGGACCATTAATAGGAACTTGCCTCTCCATTTCTTTTTAGGAAATGGAGAGAAATTGGGCTCGTGGTAGGAATATTTATCTTTTCAATTAGAGTTGTAGCAATTTGGGATATTGAGATTCGCACTCTTGAAAAGCCACCAAATTTTTGGTAGATAATCGTACGTGTTTATGCCAATTTGAATGACCGGCGGTCATGGTTTTCATTTGTTTATTTTCTAATCACAAAATAAATCAAATGTAAATTATTCACTAGAACATAGAGTGTACCATAGAGGTGTGTGATTCCAAATCCATTGGTTTAATCTAATACGGTAAAGGGAAGGAATGAAGTTTGAAACCAAGGGTAAGGGTATGATTATTGGCAAGCACAAAATCTCATTGAAGACGGCGATATCCGTCACAAGCTTGTGACGGATACCATTTCCTCTCACAAAATACCCATGAGAGGTGAGTGGGGAAACACATGGGGATGCCCCACCTTGTCCCCTCTCCCTTTTTGTGAGAGGTCTTCAGCTTGTGACGGAATTAGCCCGTCACAAGCAAGACACTTTGATTGGCAAGACTTTTCTTAGCATTAAGATTATGTTACAATAGCTTTTCACAAACTTTTATTCTTTTTTTATAGTTCAAATTCACCGCAGATTTGTACATTATCAGTCAAACTTAGCTTATACTCTACTTTTTCACTTTATTTGAGAAAATGTGGGGTTAAAAAAATGAACAAAAATAAAATAACACATAGGATCCAGTAATTGGATAATTTCCTTTGAAAGTGGGGTCAATATTCATGCAAAGTCTAGTTGAGTCTTGGATTTCTTATACTCAATTTAAAACTTTGTCAAGAATATGGTAGATTATCGAGACAAACTTGATGGTTTGGATCGAACACCAGACCGAACTACACAATTTTGTCCGAACAGGATGAGAATATAATTTATATCCGATCAACGCTCCAACAATTCCGATTAATTCGTATTTGGTTTGGCCCTAACCAGACCGAATGTGTGGTGGACCGGACCACGAACCAAATTGATTTTCATTATATATTATGCACCCATAATATGAAATACATATTTTTCCAAAAAGTTATAAATCTTTGTTAATTAGTTGCTATTTATAATGTAGACAAACTATCTAACTATAATTTTGAAATAATAAATTTATAATATCACGCAAGTTATTGTTTATTCATTACATTAACATAAAAAAATTTGTCAATTTAGTCTAATCCAGCCAACTCATATATGCGTTTTGACCCGAACCCAACCAACGCAATATGGTCTTCAGACCGCCTAATTTGGTTCGGTTCGGTCCGATTCGATCCAATCCAGGATCAGACCAATGAACGCACATAAAGGAAGTATTTATCAAATTGGTTGATTGTACAAACATAAACCCCTCTTAAGGCTCTGTTTGACAAAATTATCTAAAAATGTAGCTGAAACCTAAAAAGGTAGTTGAAAACTGAAAAGGTAACTGATAAGGTAGGTGAAAATTAGGAGCTGATAAGTTAACTGATTATATAAAAATGTGTTTGGCAAACTAACTGAAATAACACACTAACTGAAAAGGTAGCTTATTTTGGTAAAATGACGTAAAAGGATATGAAAATTATTTAATATTATAGAATAAAGGGGTACAAAATGGAAAATAAGTCATTTCAGGTACCTGATTTCTCAAATGCTATATGAGGTAGCATTTCATTTCAGCTACCTTATTTGACCAAATAACCTACTTGCCAAACACGTGCAATTGTGCAAAAAAATCAGATAGCTGAAATTTTGGTCAAATAAGGTACTCCCTCCTATTCATTTTAACTCTCCCCCTTTCCTTTTTCATCTATTCATATAATTCTCCCATTTTCCTTATTTAGTAAAGTTTTATATTTATTTTAATCACCTTACCCCACAACAATACCTCACAATACTCATACTTTATCTTATTTTAATCACCTTACCCCACAACAATACTTATTTTAATCATCTTACCCCACAATAATACCTTCCCTCTCTCCAATTACCGTACACCACCACAATATTTTACAATAAAATAATCCTACCCTTAATTTACGTGCCCTTTTTGAAAGGGGAGAGTTAAAATGAATAGGAGGGAGTATATGAAATGTCCTGCTAGACGGAGCCTAAAACCAGAAATCCAACCCATATGGGCTACATATCATCCTGACAGCCCGTATTAATCCAGACCCGTTTAACAACCATTCAAATCCAATACAACACCCGAACAGATAATCATAAACCTTCTTTAAACCCCAACATACAAGAAGGCAGCATCCACATTTCCCGCAAAAATAAATATCTACCAAAATGGCTCACGCTCTCCGTCTCCGCCGCGCCCTTTCTATCTCCACCGCACTCATCTCCCCCACCCGCCGCACCACCGTCATCTCCACCCTCGTCGCCACCACCCTTGATCAAACCCTCGCCGTCCGCCATTTCCACTCGACTCAACAACTCTCGTCCTCCTACGCTCAGCGATCGTACAACGATATCGACAAGGCTGCCGACATGATTATCTTTGAAGGTTGCGATTATAATCATTTTTTAATTGTCATGGATTTCGGCAAAGATCCTAATCAACGACCTCCTCCTGATCAGATGATTGAGACCTATGTTCAAACTGCTGCTAATGTTCTTGGAAGGTAATTTCTGATTAATTAATTTATTTAACCTAATTTGATTGATTTCTGTCAGCTGGTTTCGGTTTTTAAATTCCGAAACCCTAAATGATGGAAGTTTCGAACATGAGATTGATTGATTGATTGATTGATTTCTGTTTTTATTTGTCGAAGTCCTAAACCCTAAACAGTCTTGTTGCTAAAATCCACGTATTCTTCAAATTTCTATTATGCTATGTTTGGGAACCTTGAATTAGAATTGAATTTCGGAATTGAAATATTTCAAGTGTTTGGGAACCCCTAGAATTTGGAATTGGAATTGATTGAATTCCTTATCAATTCCAAGCTAGTTAAAATTTGGGGTTCTCAAATACCTACCATATACTAGTCATTTCAATTCCATGACTTCTTACGTTTTATTTTGTGACGCAAATTTCGTCACAATATTTTTATTTATCATATTTTTTCCGATCGCAAATATTTTGCGAGACAATATTTAATTTTTTCAAATATAAAACGTCCAACGGTCTCGACCCATACCCGTCTCGCCCAAATTCCATTCCAATTCCAATTCCACGGGTTTCCCAAACGCAATTTTGAAATTGGATTTGGAATTGAATTCAAACATTTCAATTTCTACAATCGAAATCATGAAAATGAAATCAATTTCGTATTTCCAAACACTACCTTATCGGAAATGGAAATTTTAGTCTATGCTACTTGAGTGGCTTTAATTTAAGCGTGAGTTGTTTCATGGCATGTATGGTTTACCATTTTTCATCTATATATATGCTATCAGTGTCGAAGAGGCGAAAAGAAAGATATATGCATGCAGCACAACTACTTATACTGGTTTTCATATCGAGGTGGATGAAGAGACATCTAAGAAGTTTGAGGGTAATGTATACCTACATGAATGACTAAATTTTTACCAATCAAATAGTATAATGTTTAGAATGATTATAAAATGAGTACAAATTACTTATCATGAATTAAATCTTTGCAGGCCTTCCTGGGGTTACGTTTGTATTGCCAGATGCCTACGTAGATCCCGTGAACAAAGAGTATGGAGGTATGAATTGTGTTACTCTCACTTTTCTGTAAGATATCGTCCCAAATATGTAATTTCTCATCTCTTATTCCCTCTCGTGATGAACTCATGGTAGAATTCTTTGGTTAATAGAGCCTTATTTTTACCTTTGAATGTGAAATACCACTTATATATGGTTGTTTAAGCAGGAGACAAGTACATTAATGGAGAAATTATACGTAGACAACCTCCTGAGTATCTGTCCAGCATAGAAGATACTCCCTCTGGCTTTTATTTTTCTTCCCGTTTCTCTAATATATGTGAGGAGTATTATAATGAAATGGGAAGAAAACAGCAAGCCAGAGGGAGTAGATTTTAAACTGAATGATCGGCCTCCGAGGGATCCAATGCCTATCCAACAAGTTTTTGCATTTCATCCAACGAATGTGGCCTTGAATTACATCTTTGCACTATTATGGGGAAAACAACATGCTTCAATTTGATCATGTTCATGCTTTCTCGACGATGCATAGAACTATTGGCTTGCCAAAATTGAAAGAAACACAAATAAAAATGGGTTCTACATTTTTACATACAGATTTTCCTCTTTCACATACACTTTTTTACAATGGAAAAAATGACTCTCATTTCAAAAATGACTCTCATTTCAAATTATTAACATGCCACACAGTAAAATATACTCCCTCTCAGTCACTATATTGTTCTCATTTAACATGCCACACAATAAAATATACTCGCTCTCAGTCACAATTTGGTCCAGACAGGACCCGGCTATAGTTTATTTCGTCTGATCCATTCCCCAACAATTTTGATCAACTCGGTCTTTGGTCATGTCCTGAACCAAACCAAATGGTACCGTGGATCGGATCGCGGACCGAATTGATTTCCAATATAAATTATGCGCCTATAATATAAAATATATATTTTTCTAAAAAGTTATAAATTTTTGTTAATTAGTTGGTATTTAAAATTTAGATGAACTATCTCACTGATACTTTAAACTAAAATAATAAATTTATAATATCACGTGTTATTGTTTATTCATTACATTTACATAAAAAGTTTCGTCAATTTGGTCTGGTCCAGTCAACTTATATATGCGTTTCGACTCGGACCCCACCAAAATAATAGTTCCGGTCTTTGGTCCACCAAATTTGGTAAAGTCAAGTCCAATCCAGGATCAGACCAATGAACACTCCTAAACGTAGTATATATTAAATCCTCTATTTACTAAAAGAATAGGTGAAACTCTGAGTTTTCCCGCCTAAACATATTTCCTAAAATAAGGTTAGTTTTTTTTAGCATATTCTATAAGTATGGTAGGCGATAATATACATAATCTTTTAGATTTATATATTTATGTCATTTAATATTTCACAATCTACACAAATTTTGTCTCCAATCTTTTTATGATATAAAAAGGAATTTTTTTTGTTTAAAGAATCATACGATAAAAATTCATTGATTTTTTATGATAAAATGTTGGGTTAAAAATACGTAATTTATTTTCGCAGTACGTTTTTTACTCATTTTAGTACTTTTTACCACGTAATTTCCATTTGCATACCCTTAATAAAAAAAAACACCTAATAACCTTAATTTTTCTATGTCTCACGCGACATAACCTGATCCAACAAACTTCATTGATTATGGACTTAATTTGAATAAAGAACAAATCTTTTATTCACAAATTACGTTTTATTCAACAGAACATTGCTTTTTGAGTTATCAGTTGAATTTGATTGTTTTCTTTTAGGGGGTTTTTGATTTGGTTTGGTTAGGGTTTGGATTGGCTTTTTGGGTGGTGGAAATGTAATTTGCAATCAAATCAAATCAGCGTATGGGTGGCTGTGAAGGAGGTGCGGCACGGTGGCTGTTGTGGTGTCCTCTAATGCAGTACACATTGACCCGATTTTGGACCCGTGCCCATCCCTAGGTTTATGTCCATAAACCCTTCTTTAAACCCCAACATACCAAAATGGCTCACGCTCTCCGTCTCCGCCGTCCGCCATTTCCACTCGACTCAACAACTCTCGTCCTCCTACGCTCTGCGATCGTACTACGATATGGACAAGGCTGCCGACGAGATTATCTTTGAAGGTTGCGATTATAATCATTTTTTAATTGTCATGGATTTCGGCAAAGATCCTAATCGACGACCTCCTCGTGATCAGATGATTGAGACCTATGTTCAAACTGCTGCTAATGTTTTGGGAAGGTAATTTCTTATTAATTTATTTATTTAACCTAGTTTGATTGATTTCTGTCATCTGGTTTCGGTTTTTTAAATTCCGAAACCCTAAATGATGGAAGTTTCGACCATGTGATTGATTGATTGATTTTTGTCAGCTGTTTTTGATTTGTCGAAGTCCTAAACCCTAAAGCCCTTCGTTAGGTCTGGTTATTTCTGTTTCGTCGAGTTGGATACGTTTTTTTTTTCGTAAATATGCGAGGGGGATTTTGGAAAATGTATACAAGTTCATACAAGTTACTGTAATGGCGGGAATGGAATGATTTAAGGAAAAGTGATATGTTAACAATTCTACCCCTTGAATTAAACAAGAATGGAAGCAATGTTATTACGATGGTAGGAATGGTAGTTATGGAGGTCTACTCAATTTACGTACTAAATTTAGAAAGTGACAATTAATTTGGAATGAACGAAGAAGGAAAATGAGACAATGAAAATGAAATGGGGAGATTATGTTTTTTTTTCCCTGTTGTAAATGCGTTGATCGCTTTATGTTGGAATTATATTGCTTTGTGTGAGATAGGGCAAGGTTTAGACCAGTTAATAGATCCTACAACCAGTTGTACCCAGTTGTATGCTTTAGAACCCGAGCTATATAATAGAGTTTTCGAGTTTTGTTTTAAAGAAGTCGAGCTATACCATAAAATTTTTGAACTCCTCACTTAAACATAAAAAAATAACTTTAAGAAAGCTCAAAAAAATTACACATAAGCTCGATAAGATATAACTTGGTTGTATGATGTCATTGTACCACCGGAGGTATAATGTTATTTGTGGGTTTAGACTTGAGAGACATTAAAGTTTATTCCTTCATTTTCATTGAAATGCAGGTTCATTTTAAAAAAGCACGCCTTGGATGAGGCACTAGCCAAAAAGCCTCGTCCATTTTAGGTGCTCCTTTTAGACAAGGCTCACTTAACAAGGCTAACTAGTATGCACTTTCCATATCTTTTAGACAAGGCTCACATTTTCTTTTCTCCATTATCCCTAACTTTAGTCCTTTCACATGTTAGCCAACTTGAAAACTCCTAAAAAAGCTATTGTTTCCAAAATTATATTTGGAAATTACAAATTTGTTATCAAAAATAGGGCGCCTCGTGTCAAAAAGGCGCGCGCCTCGTGTCAAAAAGGCGCGCGCCTCGTCGCCTTGGCACCCTAGC
This sequence comes from Silene latifolia, assembly GCF_048544455.1. Classification (NCBI taxonomy): domain Eukaryota; kingdom Viridiplantae; phylum Streptophyta; class Magnoliopsida; order Caryophyllales; family Caryophyllaceae; genus Silene; species Silene latifolia. The sequence goes on along the minus strand of NC_133527.1, from coordinate 187,627,446 downwards.
GCCTCTGTGTGCCTTGCGCATTTTTAAACTAAGAATGAGGGAGATGATAAGTGAGATGATTGCTAATTTGCTTTTATGTGTTACTGAATTAGGGAGCCGGAGGATTGTATTGTTAGAATGTTAGCGAGATTGTGTTATACTTATTCCATCTCGTTTATATTGAACCCTTTTGATTAAAGGTCATATGAAGATGCTCTGATGAAATATCATTGCCAGTGCCACTGACCTACGGAATTAATCACCATAGTGTAACTGTGTAAGTATCATATTATTTGAATAAGGCGTGTGACGTGAAGCATTGCAAAATATTCATCTTTCCATCTCGGATGTCGCCCGTGTCGGTTCTTATTGTTAGAGATTGTTCTACGAGGAAGTGTTCTCGGGCAACCTACTTGCTACTCAGTGTCCACGATAACCATGAAAATTGACCTCTAGTTTGTTGTTGCTTGTGCTGAATAAGAAATGTCAAACAAAGCTATTCACTTGGATTTAGCTTCAAGAGCAAACAGTCTTGTTGCTAAAATCCACGTATTCTTCAAATTTCTATCCTCGGAAATGGAAATTTTAGCCTATGCTACTTGAGTGGCTTTAATTTAAGCGTGAGTTGTTTCATGGCGTGTATGGTTTACCATTATTCTTCTATATGCTATCAGTGTCGAAGAGGCGAAAACAAAGATATATGCATGCAGCACAACTACTTATACTGGTTTTCAAGTCGAGGTGGATGAAGAGACATCTAAGAAGTTTGAGGGTAATGTGTACCTACATGAATGACTAAATTTTACCAATCAAATAGTATAATGTTTAGAATGTTCATAAAATGAAAACAGATCACGTATCATGAATTAAATCTTTGCAGACCTTCCTGGGGTTACGTATGTATTGCCAGATTCGTACCTAGATCCCGTGAACAAGGAGTATGGAGGTATGAATTGTGTTACTCTCACTTTTCTGTAAGATGCCCTCTCGTGATGAACTGATGGTAGAATTCTTTGGTTAATAGAGCCTTATATACCTTTGAATGTGAAATACCACTTATCTATGGCTGGATGAGCAGGAGACAAGTACATTAATGGAGAAATTATACCTAGACAACCTCCTAAGTACCTGTCCAGCGTAGAAGATAGATTTTAAGCTGAATGATCGGCCTCCAAGGCTCCGAGGGATCCAATGCCTATTCAACAGGTTTTTGCATTTCATCCAACGGATGTGCCTGGAATTACATCTTTGCACTAAAATGGGGCGAGATTTCTTCTTCGTGTGACCCTTGTAAATGTGACACATTCATTTCTAATTTTGAAAAGCCACTTGCGATATAAATCGATCAGAAATTAGACTACTTCGAAATGGAAGTTACTAGTCGTTAGCAAAATAAATGAGAGTACAGAACCATGAAGTCACTAAAAATGAGAATTACTCATTTTCTGATCGATTTATTCTTTCGTTTTGTGATGTTTTTCATTTAGTTCATTGGTCTTTTGTTAGTAGAAAACTCAACAGTGTAGCGCATGAACTTGTTTATTTGGGCTCGTTGCATCTAGGGAGACGGAGTTGGGGTAATATCTTGCCCTCTCCCGGCTGATATTTGTGCGGTTTCTGATCTTGATAATATAAGTTCAACCCATTTTGGGATTTCAAAAAAAATATATATTAAAACAGTAGGGATATATAGATTTACACCAATGCATAGAACTATTGGCTTGCCAAAATTGAAAGAAACACAAATAAAAATGGGTTATACTTTTTTACATACGGATTTTACTCTTTTACATATACTTTTTACAATTTTACCCTTGTCATTTTATCTCATGCCTTAAATCAAAATTAATTACCCACCATTTCCCTTCCACCCACTGGTCTACCCTCCCTCCGACATATCCCATCCTCCAGCCACCACTAATTGACATAAACTACCGCACCGACCACAAAATCAATTCTGACATTAACTACCAAATGTTTAAGTAATTACGTTCAAGAGTTGTGGGGTTTAGCCAATTACACTCCCACGATGGATTGTTATTCTTAATCGTAATCAAATACTCCGTATAAGGTAATTGCTTTACCACGATTGGGTAATTGGGAGTGTCATAGTGGAGTAAGAGATTAGCACTAAACAAAGATGATTAGTTTGATTAACCAGTTGAGATTGGTTAGCAAGCCATCGAGGCCTGTCACTTTTTATCTCGGCTGCGTAGGGAGTAAACTTGAGGGAATAATACCGATTTTCATAACGATTTGAACTCAACATATAATATTCACAAATGATAAACAAGTAAATTACTTCGTTAATAAAATTATGATCCATTGTTCAAGTTCTTGGAACAAATAAATTCAATTTTTGGTAAAAAAGTTGATAGAAAAGTTAATTTGCTTAGGTTTTAGTCTTTAGGGTAGAAGGGTAACAACAACAACAACATCAGAGCCTTAATCCCAAAATGATTTGGGGTCGGCTGACATGAATCATCCTTTCGAACCGTCCATGGGTGAACGCACGCCTCAAAATGCGAATAAAAAAAGGGAAGATGAAAAACAAAAAGGGAGAACGAAAATGTAATGTAAAGTCAAGGTGAACTAAGGGGTTTTAAAATCGAATTCCGTCTTTCTTTTATAAAAACTTAAAATTTAAATCGAGAGAAAAGATTAAAACGATTTTTAAAAACCGAAATAGAGTTAAGGATCCGGAATGAACCAGGTAAAATCTATAAGAAAGTGGTTGTTGAAAAAGTGAGTAATAAAGGAGAGAAAAATAAATAAATTAATTTCTTTAAATCAAATAAATAACAAAAAAAACACTAAATCTGCCAAAAAAATATCAAATACTAAAAATCCACATGTATCCTTTCCCTCCATTGTGCCCTCTCTGTCACCATACTCTCCTCAAGCCCCAGAACACTCATATCGTGCTCTATCACTCTCAACCATGTCTGTCTCGGTCTTCCTCTGCCTCTAGGGACCTTTTTTGTTCTCCAAGTCTCCACCTCCTAACCAAAAGGCGTCCATAGGTCTCCTTCTCACATGGCAAAACCATCTTAGTCGGTTTTCCATCATCTTGTCCTCTATTAGCGCCACTTTTACCTTTTCCCTAATCACCTCATTCCTTAACCGATCTTTCCTTGTATGTCCGCACGTTCACCTCAACATGCGCATCTCCGCCACACTCATCTTTTGAATGCGACAATGTTTCACGGCCCAACACTCGGAGCCGTAAAGTAGGGCAGGCCTAATTGTCGTGCGATAAAATTTTCCCTTTAATCTTTGGGGCATATCTTTATCGCATAGAAACCCTGAAGCACTCTTCCATTTCAACCATCCCGCTTTAATTCTGTGAGCCACATCTCCGTCTAACTCCCCATCTTTTTGAATAATAGATCTTAGATATCTGAAGAAATCCGAACCCTCAACAACATTCCCATCGAAAATAATACTCCCCGCCTCTCGATCTCAACCCACCACCTTAGTGAACCGACACCTCAAATACTCGGTCTTACTCCTACTCACCAACCCACGAGTCTCTAAAGTCCGCCTCCACAATTCCAACTTTCTCTCCACCCCTCTTCTCGTCTCATCAATCAACACAATATCATCAAGAAACATCATACACCAAGGGATGTCGTCCCCGAATATCCCTTATCAACTCATCCATAACTATAGCAAAGAGAAAAGGACTAAGTGCGGAACCTTGATGCACCCCAATGGTAATAGGAAATTCTTCCGTTCTCCCAACATTAGTGCGAACACTTGCACTAGCCCCCTCATACATGTCCTTTATGAGGTCAATATATTTTCGCGACACACCCTTTCTCGCCAAAGCCCACCAAAGTACTTCTCTTGGTACCCTATCATATGCCTTTTCCAAGTCAATAAAACCATATGCAAATCCTTCTTCTTGTCCCGATGGTATTCCATCAACTGTCTCATGATAAAAATCGCATCCATAGTCGATCTCCCGGGCATAAATCCAAATTGGTTTTCCGAGATGTCTACATATCTCCTAAGCCTTTGCTCGATTACCCGCTCCCACAACTTCATTGTATGACTCATAAGTTTAATTCCCCGATAATTGGAACACTCTTGGACATCACCTTTGTTCTTGTACAAAGGGACAAGAGTGCTTTTCCTCCAAGCCGATGGCATCTTGTTGCTCCTCCAAATCTTGTTGAAGAGCATGGTTACCCATTCAATCCCTTTCTCCCCGAAGCACCTCCAGACTTCTATGGGTATACCATCCGGTCCCTCTGCTTTCTTTGACCCCATCTTCCTTAACGCCTTTCTAACTTCACTCTTTTGTATTCTACGCACAAATTCCCGATTAACCATGCTTGGTGTTACCTCTACATCCCCAAAACCTTGTTCCTGATGTCCATTGAATAAATTATCAAAGTAAGAACTCCATCTAGCCTTTATCTCGTTATCCTGAACCAGAACCTTGTCGTCCATATCTTTCACACACCTAACTCTCCCAATATCTCTCGTCTTTCGGTCTCTTATGCGAGCCAGTTTATAGATCTCCTTCTCACCTTCTCTCGTGTCCAACCTCGCATACACTTCTTGGTTAACTTTTGCCCTCGCATCCCGTACGGCCTTTTTAGCGGCTCGTCTAGCCTCCTTGTACTTTTCAAAGTTCTCATCACTCATGCATTTCCCCAGAACCTTTTTAGGGTAGAAGGGTATCAGGTGGAAAATTAATTAATGGAAAAAAATGTATGTGAAAAAAGTAAAATCCGTATGTAAAAAAAGTAATTCCGATAAAAATAATGTTATTTTTCTCGTTAATTTGGACATACAATTAGTCTAATACCAAAAGATAAAACGAATTCAACATTTTCAAACTCGTACACACTCCCGAAATTTGTGAATCAATTATAAACCTTGATATTTTTGAGAATTCGGAAAAAAGTCCAGCTCAACTCATATCAAACCTGCAGTTCATAGACTATACATCTAAGGTAGTACCTCTTATTGTTTATTTTCCGAGTTTTATTTTAAAATTTTTGAGTTCTGCTTTAATATAAATTTTTTGAGCACATTTACTAAAACATTACACTAAAAAAATATAATATTGCTCAAAAATTATATTTATAAATGGTAATATGCTCAGAAAAAAGTGTGTATATGTTCAAAAACTACAACATCTGAGGTACTACCTCAGATGCGTAATCCTTTTTCTCTCAAACCCGACCCACTTAACATTCTAATCCAATAACTAAAGATCACAAACCCTGATCTTCTTGAAAATTCTTGAAATAAAGTCCAACCCAACTCGTATTAAACCCGACCCGTTTAACATCTTAAATCCAATACCCAAACTGAGAAAAATAAACTGATAAACCTTCTTAAAACCCCAAAATACAAGAAGCAGCATCCAATCCGTAGCCACATTTCCTCACTTCCCCCAAAAATATCTACCAAAATGGCTCACGCGCTCCGTCTCCGCCGCGCTCTTTCTCTCTCCACCGCCCTCCTCTCCCCCACCCGCCGCACCACCGTCATCTCCGCCCTCTCCGCCGTTGCCACCACCCTTAATCAAACCCCCGCCGTCACAATCTCCGCTGTCCGCCATTTCCACTCGACTCAACAACTCTGGTACTCCTACGCTCAGCGATCGTTCAACGACATCGATAAGATCGATGCTGACACGATCCTCTTCGAAGGTTGCGATTACAATCATTTTTTAATTGTCATGGATTTCGGCAAAGATCCTAATCAACGACCTCCTCCTGATCAGATGATTGAGACCTATGTTCAAACTGCTGCTCAAGTTTTTGGGAGGTAATTTCTGATTATTTAATTTAACATAGTTTGATTTATGTCTGTTTGTTTCGGTTTTTTTTAATTTCCGAAACCCTAATCCCTAATATGTGATTGAAATTTCGGAAAATGCTTACCTAGTTTGATTGATTTCTGTTAGCCGGTTTCGGTTTTTTGATTTCGGAAAATCTATACCTGATTAATTAATATAACCTAGTTTGATTTCTGTCAGCTGGTTTCGATTTTTAAAATTCCGAAACCCTAAACCCGAAACGCTGTTCTTAATATGTGAGGGAAATTTTGGAAAATGTCTTACCTAATTTGATTGATTTCTGTCAGCTGGTTTTGGCTTGTTAAATTCCGAAATCCTAAGCCCTAAACCCGTTCCAAAATATGCGAGCTAGTTTGGAACATTATACCTAGTTTGATTGATTTCTGTCAGCTTATTTTGATTTGTTGAAGCCCTAAACCCTAATTCCCTTTTTTAGGCCTAGTTATTTCTGTTTCGTCTTTTGTTTCATTGACTTGGATACATTTTTATTTTATTTTTTTATAATATGCGAGGGAGATTTCGGAAAATGTATGCATACTTTGATTGATTTATGTCAGCTGATTTTGATTTGTCAAAGTCCTAATCCCTAAAGCCCTACTTTAGGTCTGGTTATTTCTGTTTTGTCGAGTTGGATACGTTTTTATTTTGTAAATATGCAAGGGGGATTTTGGAAAATGAATACAAGTTACTGTAATGGCGGAAATGGAATGATTTAAGGAAAAGTGATAAGTTGACAATTCTACCCCTTGAATTAAAAAAGAACGGGAGCAAATGAGCAATGTTATTACGATGGTAGGAGTGGTAGTTATGGAGGTTTACTCAATTTATATACTAAATTTAGAAAGTGACAATTAATTTGGAATGAACGAAGAAAAAAATGAGACAATGAAAATTAAATGGGGAGATTATGTTTTTTTTCCCTGTTGTGAAGATGCGGATGATCGCTTATGTTGGAATTATATTGCTTTGTGTGAGATAGGGCAAGGTTTAGAATTGAGAGACATTGAAGTTTATTCCTTTATTTTTCTTGAAATGAGGGAGATGATAAGTGAGATGATTGGTAATTTGCTTTTGTGTGTTAGGGAGCTGGAGGATTGTGTTGTTAGAATGTTAGCGAGATTGTGTTATACTTATTCCATCTCGTTTATAATGTATCCTTTTGATTAGAGGTCATATGAAGATGCGGTGATGAAATATCACTGCCACTGACCTACGGAATTAATCACCATAGTGTAAGTATCATATTATTTGAAGGCGTGTGAACTGTGAAGTGAAGTGTTGCAAAATATTCAACTTTCCATCTCGGATTTCTCCCCCGTGTCGGTTCTTATTGTTAGAGGTTGTTCTACGAGGAAGTGTTCTGCGGGCAACCTACTTGCTACTCATAGTCCAGGGTAGCCTTGGAAATTGACCTCTAGTTGCCTGATGTCCTGTCATTTTTTTAACTTCAATGTAAAATAATTTTAATTAATTTTGTTGTCGCATGTGCTGAATAAGAATTGTCAAATAAAGCTATTCACTTGGATTTAGCTTCAAGAGCAAACAGTCTTGTTGCTAAAAAATCCACGTATTCTTCAAATTTCTATTCTCGGAAATGGAAAGTTTAGTCTATGCTACTTGAGTGGCTTTAATTTAAGCGTGAGTTGTTTCATGGCGTGTATGGTTTACCATTTTTCTTCTATATGCTATCAGTGTCGAAGAGGCGAAAAGAAAGATATATGCATGCAGCACAACTACTTATACTGGTTTTCAAGTTGAGGTGGATGAAGAGACATCTAAGAAGTTTGATGGTAATGTGTACCTACATGAATGACTAAATTTTTACCAATCAAACAGTATAATGTTTAGAATGTTAATAAAATGAAAACAGATCACTTATCATAAATTAAATCTTTGCAGGCCTTCCTGGGGTTACGTTTGTATTGCCAGATTCCTACATAGATCCCGTGAACAAGGAGTATGGAGGTATGAAGTGTGTTACTCCTTGTCATCACTTTTCTGTAAGATGTCATCCCAAGTCCCAAATATGTAATTTCTTGTTTCTGATTCCCTCTCGTGATGAACTGATGGTAGAATTCTTTGGTTAATACATGCCTTATTTTTACCTTTGAAAGCGATATACCACTTATATATGTCTGTATAAGCAGGAGACAAGTACATTAATGGAGAAATTATACCTAGACCACCTCCTGTCCACAATGTAAGACCAAAGAGATTTACGCCGAATGATCGGCCTCCAAGGGATCCAATGCCTGTTCAGCAAGGAAATCCTTCTTACAATCAGCAAGGAAATCGTGCTTCTAATCAGCAAGGAAACCCTGCTTATAATCAGCTAGGGAACTCTTCTCCTGCTTATAATCAGGTAGGAAACCCCGCTCCTGCTTATAATCAGGTAGGAAACCCTGCTCCTGCTTATAATCAACTTGGATCTATGCCACAAGGCGGAAGAGGGTATCCACCGCAGGGCCCACAACAGGGTTTTCCACAACAGCAGAGTTATCCTCCACAGGAGAATTATCAGAATTATCCTCCACAGCAGAATTATCAGAATTATCCTCCACAGCAGAATTATCCTCCTCAGCATAACTATGGACCATCTGGTCAAGGAGATAGAGGTACTCCCGTGCCTGGTGGTGCCCATTATCAAAGCGTAGGAAGGGATGGGTTCCAGGGTGGTGAAAGAAATTTATTACCTTCACAAGAAGGGAATTACAACCGTGATTATAACCATCCCCAAGGTCAGATGAGCAATCAGCCGGGAAATCATGGCGGTTATGCACCACCGGTGAATTTTCGCAGTGACTTAGGAAACTATGCACATAACCAACCCGAAGGACAGAGGGGCAATCAAATGAGAAACTTTGATGATTATAAACCTCGTCAAGTGAGAAACCTTGGTGATAATAGGAGCAGCTTTTCATCCCCAGTTGCAGGAGCCAACGGTCAAACAGGGGCTGGAAACTTTGAGCAGAATGAAGCTGCGCAATACAGACAAGGACCTAGTGGGAATAATTATGGCCCTGGAGCAGGATATATACCTCATGGAGAAAATCCTATGGATCATGGAATCAATTCTCCTGGTGCACAAACGGGATTCAATCAAGTAAGACATGTTTTCTTTTATTTTTCAGTTCTATTTTAACTTTTAACTTAGGTAGTGTCTTCCTGTCAGAAAAATAGAATATCTAAACAGTCTTTTGAGTCGGGAACTTCTATTTTGCTTTATTGAGTTTCATAGCCCCGTCTTTTTATAGAAGAGATCCAAATAAAATATTGTGACCTTGTTCACTACGTTAACTCTCATCCTCTTCTAACAACCTTCCTTCAACCTTTTTTATCACTCATTAACTTCACCTTACTCGATGAGAACCCTCACAACCCACATTTAACAACCACAAATTACCGTTAGTGCCTTTTTCATGAAATATGAAGTGATTATGGGGATTTCATGGATTGTTAAGTAGGTTTTTGAATTATTGGGTGGGTTAAATAGGTAAAAGTGCGTACGCATAAAATTTGAAATGGCAAATTTGAGCATTTAGGTTATTTGAAAGACATTTCATTGAGTTTAGGAGTAATGTATATTGGATGATTTTAAAAAATCAAGGGCACATGTTGGGGCATGGGGATACGGAGAAAATCCCTATTTGTTCTGTTGAGGTATAATTTTGTGGAGTTTCTGATAAACAAATGTAAATGTGAAACGGTCGGATGTGGTTTTATTGATGAAATAGTCAAATTGGACACCACTTCTTGTTGGAATTTGGAAATGGGAAAAACATTAGAATGCGAAGTGAGTTGTTCTACGCTTAAACCATTCTAAATAAATTCTAAAATAAGACCGTCTACAAATTTATGCACCTCATTCATTAATATTATTAAATGACAATAAATGAGATGCATAAACTATCATACGACCTCCTGTCGTAGCCTTATTTCCTCATTCAGATTGGGTCATTTTTGGGTTATTCCCTAGTTTGGGCATGGGTTTAATCAGGTTTCTGTCAGCTGACCCGGGTTTAACTTGGTGTTCAATGTATTTGCTTCCTTGATTGTTGTCAGTATGACCTGATTATCGCTTTTTGCCTCTTTCTTCTGCAGGGAAGATATTGACACGGTTCACTTGATTCAGCAGTCCAGAAATTCTCAGTTGGATAGCCTTCACTCTTTTGTTTATTTTCATATAAAGAGTAAAATATCTCGTGTAGGGCTTTGATTCAGAGAAGTTGCTTAACCTTGCGATCGTGTTGTTGAATGCTTAACCTCGAGAAGTTATAAGCTTTTTTTTTTCACTGATTCTCTCTACAGTGAAGACCGGTATTCTATTAGAAGTAGACCCCTTTTATTAAATGAGAACACCCCAGAACGGAAAACGTTTATGAAACAAGATTTTTCTCTGGGCTGCTTCACGAATGTCGAAATCTTCCTTCTTAAAGAGAGGCACAGCACTAATACAATCGAGCCTGAATCGTGTCAGCCGTTAGGTATATTGTTTTCTTCTGCTGTCTTGCTCTATTTTATGTGATTCACTTTATATGAATCTGGGTTTAGACGCCAGTATTTATTGTTCTACTAGGACTTGGATTAGTTTATTCGCTGCATTTGTGAAATAGGTTTACACTAGCTTTATGATCGATATTATAGTAGTTTACGTTTTAATTTCGAACATTAATTCACAAATTCTAGAGGTCTGATACTTGTGTAGTTACACTGTTACAAGGTTTTCTTTTACGTCTCATGTTAAGTACAGTATGGTATACTGAGTCTGGGCGGGACATTATAATCGAGTTTTTGATTATAAATTAGAAGAATGAGAATGTTTTTAATACAATGAACGATAAGCAATTCTAAATTATACGAATTGTGGAACTGTATAATCAAGTTTGATTTGACACAATTTTTCATAAAATTGATTGAAATCGACAGACTATAGAAAATGAAATCGACGATTAACTTCATTATTTTTTTGGGCATTCTTCTCATGTAAACACATTTACTTGGTATTTTTGTACATAATAAATATCTTAGGTTATGAGTTTGTAGTTGTTTTTAACATTTTCTTTTAGTGTGTTTCGCATTTAAATTAATATGGTTGTTTCAATAGTTGATACTTTTAGTTTAACGTAATGTTAACCTAAAACGTTATCAAAAGAGACTAAGGGGGTGTTTGGTTGGAGCTTTTGGAATGGATTGGAATGGATTCAATCCATTCTAGTGTTTGGTTGGAGGTTTTTGGAATGGAGTTAGATACCCAATGGATTCTAACTCCATTCCAACCCCTTGGAATCTCATACCCATGTTTTGACTCAAGTTTCTAACTCCATTCCATATTATTACTACCTCTATATCCATTCCAAGGTCGAACCAAACGCTCATGAGCAAGTATGGGGTTCTAACTCCATACCACTATAGTATCACAATCCATTCCATACCATTCCAATACTTTGAACCAAACGACCCCTAATAAGTGTTTGATTCAAGTAATACAAAATCTACCGAGAATAAACTCTATTGTTTGAAACCTTAAAAATTCAAAATAAAACGATATTAAAATCTAGCGACACTTAATTTAACTCAAATATAAACAAATAAAAAGTATGGTGAAAATTGAAAAGAAAACAAATAAGGATACTTAATCGTATTACAATAGAGAAGAGAGGAATTCGAACCAGGAACCTATTGTTCGCAATATCTCTGTCTTAATCTCTAGACTAAGATATAATCGAAATGCAAATTCTCATTTGTGACAGACTTTTTTTCAACTCCGCCTATGAGTGTTTTCGGGCATTCGCTGCCGGTCCCAAGCCCGGATAAAGGAGGAGGGTTGCGGTAGGTCTGTGGCAGCCAGCATAAAAACTTAGTCACATTTTATGGACATGAATCGAATTTGAACATCGTTGGGCGTCTCCTCGGAAGCGACGCGCCGCACTTCTTAGACCGGGTGTAGTGAAAAGTATGTGAGGGTTGCTAGGTCGTCGCCCGGAAGCGACGCGCCATCTTTACATCTGGGGGTGGTGTCAAATAGGCAAGGGTGCGCTACATCTTCTAGACCCGGGTGTAGTGAAAAATATGCAAGGGTTGTTAGGTCGTCGCCCAAAAGCGGCGCGCCACCTCGAAGTATGGGTGTGGTGTCAAATAGGTTTGGATCTAGGAAGCATGGTCAAGAACGGGTAAAGAAATCGGGACATGACTTTAGGAAGGGTAGTAGGTTACGTTTTGGTACTTGGAATGTTGGCTCTTTGACAGGAGATTAGGCCGAGGTAGGGGAGGTTATGAAAAGGAGGAGAGTGCATATAATGTGTCTACAAGAGACAAAGTGGGTCGGAGATAAAGCAAGGGTGATAGCGCCTTGGGGTTATAAGCTTTGGTACACGGGTAAAGACAAAAGTCGTAATGGAGTGGGTATTGTCATTGATAAAGATTACATTGATGATGTGGTAGAAGTATCGAGAAAGAGTGATAGGATTATGAGCATTAAGCTTGTAGTCGGGGATGAGGTGGTGACGGTTATAAGTGCTTACGCACCTCAAGTAGGTTTGGATGCTTCTTTCGACGAGCCTTCTGGGAAGATTTGGAAGAGGTTGTAGAACGAGTCCCTATTGGAGAGAAATTGATCATTGGTGGTGACCTCAATGGGCATGTGGGTACTAGTCGAGTTGGCTTTGAGAACATTCATGGAGGTTTTGGGTTCGGGGAGAGAAATGAAGCAAGAAGTGACATATTGGATTTTGCTTTGGCATATGACTTGGGTATAATGAACACTTGGTTCGAGAAAAGACATTCTCATTTGGTGACTTATAGAAGTGGAGGTAATGCTAGTCAAATTGACTTCCTTTTGGTAAGGAATGTGTGGAGGAAAGAGTACACCGATTGCAAGGTCATACCCGGGGAAAGTGCCGCAACACAACATAGACTAGTGGTTCTTGATTTTCGGGGTAAGAGAGACTTGAGGAAGAGAAAGATAATCGGTGAGGCACGGATCAAGTGGTGGAAGCTACAAAGGGGAAACCAACAAGCGTTTTTGGATAAGGTTGGAAGTAGCGATATTTGGTCGGATTGCGAGGAGAAAGATATTGATGCAACGTGGGATAAATTGGAGCATGTTGTAAAGGATTTGGCGAGAGAGGTGTTAGGGGAATCTAAAGGGAATAGACCATCAAGTAAGGACACATCTTGGTGGAACGATGTGGTGAGACAAGCGATAAAGACTAAACGTGAATGCTATAAGGTTAAGGGAAATGCATGAGTGATGAGAACTTTGAAAAGTACAAGGAGGCTAGACGAGCCGCTAAAAAGGCCGTACGAGATGCGAGGGCAAAAGTTACCAAGAAGTGTATGCCAGGTTGGACACGAGAGAAGGAGAGAAGGATATCTATAAACCGCTCGGATAAGAGACCGAAAGACGAGAGATATTGGGAGAGTTTGGTGTGTGAAAGATATGGACGACAAGGTTCTCGTTCGGATACCGAAATAAAGGCTAGATGGAGTTCTTACTTTGATAATTTATTCAATGGACATCAGGAACAAGGTTTTGGGGATGTAGAGGTAACACTAAGCATGATTAATCGGGAATTTGTGCGTAGAATACAAAAGAGTGAAGTTAGAAAGGCGTTAAGGAAGATGGGGTCAAAGAAAGCGGAGGGACCGGATGGTATACCCATAGAAGTTTGGAGGTGCTTTGGGGAGAAAGGGATCGAATGGGTAACCATGCTCTTCAACAAGATTTGGAGGAGCAACAAGATGCCATCGGCTTGAGGAGAAGCACTCTTGTCCCTTTGTACAAGAACAAAGGTGATGTTCAAGAGTGTTCCAATTATCGGGAATTAAACTTATGAGTCATACGATGAAGTTATGGGAGCGGGTAATCGAGCAAAGGCTTAGGAGATGTGTAGACATCTCGGATAACCAATTTGGATTTATGCCCCGGAGATCGACTATGGATGCGATTTTTATCATGAGACAGTTGATGGAATACCATCGGGACAAGAAGAAGGACTTACATATGGTTTTTATTGACTTGGAAAAGGCATATGATAGGGTACCAAGAGAAGTACTTTGGTGGGCTTTGGCGAGAAAGGGTGTGTCGCGAAAATATATTGACCTCATAAAGGACATGTATGAGGGGGCTAGTGCAAGTGTTCGCACTAATGTTGGGAGAACGGAAGAATTTCCTATTACCATCGGGGTGCATCAAGGTTCCACACTTAGTCCTTTTCTCTTTGCTATAGTTATGGATGAGTTGACAAGGGATATTCCGGACGACATCCCTTGGTGTATGATGTTTGCTGATGATATTGTGTTGATTGATGAGACAAAAGACGGGGTGGAGAGAAAGTTGGAATTGTGGAGGCGGACTTTAGAGACTCGTGGGTTCAGCCGAGCAGAATAAGACCGAGTATTTGAGGTGTCCGTTCACTAAGGTGGCGGGGTTGAGATCGACAGAGGCGGGGAGTATTATTTTCGATGGGAATGTTGTTGAGGGTTCGGATTTCTTCGGATATCTAGGATCTATTATTCAAAAAGATGGGGAGTTAGACGGAGATGTGGCTCACGGAATTAAAGCGGGATGGTTGAAATGGAAGAGTGCTTCGGGGTTTCTATGCGATAAAGATATGCCCCAAAGATTAAAGGGAAAATTTTTTCGCACGGCAATTAGGCTCGCCCTTACTACTTTACGGCTCCGAGTGTTGGGCCGTGAAGCATTGTCACATTCAAAAGATGAGTGTGGCGGAGATGCGCATGTTGAGGTGGATGTGCGGACATACAAGGAAAGATCGGTTAAGGAATGAGGTGATTAGGGAAAAGGTAAAAGTGGCGCCAATAGAGGACAAGATGATGGAAAACCGACTAAGATGGTTTGGCCACGTGAGAAGGAGACCTATGGACGCACTTTTGGTTAGGAGGGTGGAGACTTGGAGAACAGAAAAGGTCCCTAGAGGTAGAGGAAGACCGAGACAGACATGGTTGAGAGTGATAGAGCACGATATGAGAGTTACTGGGCTTGAGGAGAGTATGGTGACGGAGAGGGCAAAATGGAGGGAAAGGATACATGTGGATTTTTAGTATTTGATGTTTTTTGACATATTTAGTGTTTTTTATTTAATTTAAAGAAATTAATTAATTTATTTTTCTCTCCTTTATTACACTTTTTCACCAACCACTTCCTTATAGATTTCATCTGGTTCATTCCGGATCCTTCACTCTATTTCGGTTTTTAAAAATCGTTTTAATCTTTTCTCTCGATTTAAATTTTAAGTTTTTATAAAAGAAAGACGGAATTCGATTTTAAAACCCCTAAGTTCACCTTGACTTTCAATTACATTTTCGTTCTTCCTTTTTGTTTTTCATCTTCCCTTTTCTATTCGCATTTTGAGGCGTGCGTGCACCCATGGACGGTTCGAAAAGATGATTCATGTCAGCCGACCCCAAATCATTTTGGGATTAAGGCTCTGATGTTGTTGTTGTTGTTGTTGACAGACTTTTTTTCGTAAAGAAATGTGACGGAGCCAAATGTGGTCATTTTAATGAGAAAATGTGACCATTATTTATGAATAACATTTTATGAGGTATTACTTTTTATTTTAAAATAATTGTATTTGGAACCGTCATAAGAGAGACTAACTGTAATAATCTTGGCATAATATTCAAAGGATGTAAATTGTAATAAGCTCCAACCACCGATTGCTAACAGCAACCCCTAATAAATAATTAGCACGAATTGTCTATTGCTTTGTCTTTCATACTTGAACCAACATTTGTGCTTACAATAATTTGTTACGCAAGAGTCCACGCTGGAGACTTGTATTTGAAGCACACTTTTTGTTCTTTTCTGTAACAATCACTCATTTTTTATTACTAATAACTTATTTCTCATGCCAACATGCATGTTGTGTTTGTACGATTACAGATTTGAAAAGCAATTAATAATTATTATGGAGTACAAAAAGGTTAATAACCGCGGTTAGGTAGGAAGGGGTTTATCTTTAGTGGAATTAGTCAAGCTGGTCGAGTCGTGCCGGGTCATATCTCATCTTGGCAGAGTGACCGACCGTGCCTAAAGGGAAAAATGACACGGAATGGAAAGTTGGCTTTGTGTTGTACTAGTGAAATAGAAATGATGACTCAGACACGGGCTACGACTCATGGCGTGTAACGTGTTGTGTTTGGGCGCGCGTGTCTAAACAATTGCTCTAGTTCAACCTTAATTCTTTGTATTTTGAGCGTATTCAAGCGTGTCTAAGTGGGTCTTGTGCCTGTGTCGTGTCTGGGCTAGGCACAATCTTCTTTTTCAAATTTCGGCCTAAAGCACGGTCGTGGTCGTACCATGCTGGGTCGTGCATGTCAATCCAGTACTCCAGTAGTGTTGTGTTAGAATGGAACATGGGTCATGCTGAGGTGTATAAACCCAACGACCCACGTGCCCACTTCCATCTCTAATGTAGTGATTATGAAAAATATAATTCAGCAATATAACAATACTAATTGTAACAAATATTATTCAATAATAATACGCTGTATATAGTATATTTTCTAATAGTTTTAGCTTAAAAATGGACCCTTATTGGGTTTATGAAGTGAACTAACTTTCTTTCCTTCATTTAGGTGTGCGGCGTGTGCCCAATATCGCTTACACCATCTAATATGGTATCAAAGCTCAAGAGACTATTTTCTCCATTATCAATTGATTTTAAAGTTTTTTTTTGGCAACCGTAAAGAAAGTTTTATACAGATGGCATTTGATTCATTTGGTCAAATGCACTTATTTCAGTAAGAACATAAACTAACCCATGACATGAATCAAATAATAAGTAAAATGCGTGGTAATTTGGGTGGTGAACTTCGGGGACGAAGTTCCTTTTTAGAGGGGAAGAGTAATGTCGCGAAATAAAAAGATTGTTTTTGAATAATGTTTTGCTTGTTTATAATGTTGTTGGTTGTGAATAATGTTTTACTTGTTCATAATGTTGTTGGTAGTGGTGTATAATGTGGTTGGTGTCATGTGTGGCAAAAAAAAAAAAAAAAAAAAAAAAAAAAAAAAAAAATTGCTGTTGAAATTATAACGACTTACTTTCTTTGGTTCTTTAAAGTGAGTGTGATCGTATTTGAATCACGTTGCCAAGTAACATGGTGGCATTAGTTGTATCACATGAAAGTTGATATGAGACATGTTCTAGATTGATAGTTGGACAGTAATTAGTGTATGTTGGGAGATCGTGAGTGACGATTCGCACTGCGCGTCGGATGTTTTATGTGTATATAAAATAACGGTTGACTGTGATAAAGCTTGCATGATAGTGGCAAGAGTCGATAATGATGGGTTATTTGTGGGACGGTGATGATGATGACATGGGGGGAAATGGTGTTTACAAGGAGCGATGGTTTGACCGGGAAGATTGGTGAGATTGTGTTGGTTCCGTGCCATGAGCGGGAGAGGTGAGTTGAACTTCGGGGACGAAGTTCTTTTTAAGGGGGGAAGACTGTAATACCCGCCCTTTTAGGGATCCTTTGACCAACTTTGACTGTCCTTGGGAGCGGGAGTAACCTTAGGGAAGTATGCCAAAACCATCTTGGGGTGCGTATTAAGAGTGGTACTCGATAGAGTAGAGGCTACTCGATCGAGTAGCTAGGGTACTCGATCGAGTAGGGGCCACTCGATCGAGTAGGCTCGGCACTCGATCGAGTGCCCGGTTTTCAGCGAGGGTTTTATATCGCGTTTTGTTAAATCCGCAAACCACTTCCGCCACTTTCCTCCTATCCTTCAGTCGCCTCTTTCCCTTCCCTTCACCTCAAAACCTCCATGGGAGCCTTCGTGAAGATCCTTGTGCCTTAGGAGAACTCCCTTGAGTCGGGTAGCGGTCTTTTGCCTTGTCTCTCCCTATAGGTATGTCACAATCATCATCCGTGTCCTTGTCTCTATAGTTAGGGTTTGCTTGTTAGTAATAGATATTTGTATGGTGGCTATAGGCGTTGCTTGATCGCTGGACGTATTATCTGTCGACATGGATTGGTTGCGGTTGCTTAAAGGTAGGTTCGCCTACTCAGTTTCTGTAGATGGTCTAGTGTGTCGGTCGTCATGGTAGTATTGTGGTTGTTTGATATCTTGATTGTTTTGTATCGTGATTGTGGTGGTGATTGGTTGTCTATGGTTCTCGAGATGCGTTCTCGGCTGAGTGGGGTCGCTTGCGGGAGTGACTTCACGCCCTAGTTTCGCCCTTCGTGGAACCCGCCACGGAATGGGATGTGCACATTAATGGGACAGGGTTATCGCTCGTATGATGAGCGGGGCTTAGGTGGGAACGGCTGCGGTCCCCCACTGGCAGGGCTGGTCCAGTGGACAGTCAGAGACAGAGTTGGTTGGGGTGTTGTGATTGCGATTGTGACTGATGTCATTGTTTGTATTGTTGATTGTAGTTGCCATTGTTTTATCTTGTCTCAGTACTGACCTTGTTTGGTTGTTTGTTTGTTATGTGTCTGCCGTGATCCCTTATGGTGAGCAGTCGGTCTTAGCAGGTGTTGATGTTGTGGATAGCTGGAGTCCGGGCAGGGATGAATCTCCACGAGATATGATGGTCATAGCGAGTAGCCTTTGAGTTGTACCTTGTATTGTATTTTGGTTTGAGTCACTTGTAATATAACTTAATAGTTCTTTTATTGACGTTCGATAACTACTTTCCTCGGGTAACCGAGATGGTAACGCCCTTATATGCTAAGGGAGGCCTAGTTAAGGCTCCTCTGGATATGGGGGTGTTACAAAGTGGTATCAGAGCGACGATTTTGGAACCTGTAACAAATGAACATAATGAACGTAGGGAGTCTAATAAAATGAACCTGGTGTATGTGTAACGGAGCCCCTACCGATGCTAGATTTTGGGTGAGTAGGCGCCCTCATTTCAAAATCTTGGCCCCATGACACTTAAGCCAGTCACATGGGATGGGAATGTGGAGTCCGTATGTCTATGTGTGCTATGTATGTTAATTGTGCCGGAGCTACCTCCGGTTAAGCCTCTGTTAGAATTAATAGGGGTGTGTTAGCGATATATCAGGCCGTGTATGATAATTGTCGATGCGATTAGTGAGGTTCTTTGGATGATTAGTGAGCTTATATGATAGCTATAAGGTATGTGACGAAATTATACGTCATGGAGATGCGTGCAAGTGTAAATCGAATGTGTAATACGAATAGTGAACACTTAGGTGTTTGCCATAAAATTTATGATGACAAAAGTTGTAAGTGAGATTATAGATCCTACCACGATGACTATAATGATAATTATAGTATAGACGAGTAATAATCCGAACCATGGTATATGGTAATGTGTATATGCTTTGCTATTTAGTTGAAATTTTTCCGCTGCGTAATAATTGATTATGTAAGATAAATTGCTTATGATAGAATGTGAGACCTGGTAGATTAATTTGTTATGAAAATTATGCAATTACATGTCAAATGAAAGAATGAACTAATGTTAATTTAAATGTTTCAATTTGGTAGTAATATATATAAAGTAAGCTTAAATGTAATACGATGACGTGATTATGTTTATGGAAGATTCGGTAGCAGGTAAACCGAGTAGGGTGATGAGTGTAGTGTAAGTGGAATAAACTCCAGTTGACAATATGATAGGCTTTGTTAATAATAGTAATGCGTGAACGAACTTGATAATGAGTGCCGAATTCCGAACTTAGTTGGAATCGACACGCGGTGTTGTTTTTGCAGGAATCTTTAGGTTACTTCGTACTTAATCGGGTACTTAACTATACTTGACCGAGTGCGAGTGCTTACTTGACCGAGTAGACCTCACTCGATCTAGTTAGGAAGCTATGATGTCGGGACGTGGGAAAATTCCTGCAGTTACTCGATGATTTAGCTCCTACTCGATCGAGTAGGGTGGTACTCGATCGAGTACCCCAGGCACTCGATCGAGTAGGTTACTGTGCAGTAATTCCTACGGGTTTTCTTAAAACCCTCCATCTTTCTATTTCTTCTTCTTATTCCTCTATATTTCGACACACCCATCCTAAATCACTCTTAAATCCCTTATTCCCTCTCAAATCCTCTCTTTCTCTTGGGCTAGTAGTAATTCTTGGGGTTGATTTTCTTGTTTAATTCGTTTCTTTACCTTACTAATCAATCAAGGTATGTTATTCTTCTTAATTTATGTGATTTGTTACTTTGAATGTGTTAGAATGATGAAATAATCTGAAAGTCTCGGTTCACATTAGTAAGTTGTTGTTTTTGATGGTTGAAATATGGTTCATATGCCTCCTATTCTTGCTTGTTGGTGACTAATTGCTGTAAATTAGATTAGAAATTTGCAAAGTAGAAATCGAAATTTCTAGGGTTTCCAAAATTGAAATTGATCTTTGGTTGTTTTACAATGATTTGATGGTAGAGTTGAGCCTTAAGTATTGATTATATCATGTTGAAAGATAGATTTTGATGATTTTACCTTTAGAAAGTTGCTTTAAAACTCCGTCTTAAAAAGTGCCTTAAATGGAAATTCGTGATTTATAATTGAACAATTTGTGTTGTAATTGACAGTATAAGCATGAGTTGAACTTCATTATGCTAATAGAATCGATGATTGATGAAAATATGCCCAAATTGTCACAGCTGTAAAGACCGTCTGAAGATTTTAATTGAGTTGCTAGACATAATATGAAGGTCATAACGACATGTTATAAGTTATTCTTGTTCATGAACTAGTAAGACTGCTTCACATGTGTTTAACAGCGTACTTAGAATGAGCTTAGAATCATGCTAGGATGCCTAAAATTGTTAAGTATATATAGTCACCATGATAATTTCTTTCACAACTATGGCTAGCAAGTAGTAGTAAACTGAACTTGTATGTCAAAATTGGAAACTGTTGACGAATGTGTGTACATAATGTGACATTCAAGGTTAGTAGCATGAAGTATGTACCTCACATGTCAAATTGTTGGTGAAATCGAGTACTTAGCTGAATATGTTGAATTCAAATTACATGAAGTATATGCTTGCGTGTTTATACAAATTGTTTGAACATATGTCTAAAGCAGATGCCGAGACTAAACCTTGGAAACCGCCAAAGCAAACGGGGGAGGGGTAACCCACCTGAGTTAGGGGAAGGAAGTGGACCTGTGGTACCCGCAGTCCCCGAATACCCTACAGTTGTTTTTGTTGACTTCAAGCAAAGGGAGCGTTTTGTAGCCTTACAAAAACGCAAGTTGAGACCTACAAAGTGTATAGACACCAGTGTATTAGAGGAGTTGGAGATAGAGACGGATGTCCGTCACATATTCGAGACCTTGGGTTTTACGGGCTTGTATAGGCTGAGGAAGCATACTTACCCTTTTCTTACCTTGGAGTTCCTGAGCTCTTTTAACTATGACCCCGCGGGTCAGACTGTTGAGTTTAGATTGATGAATACCAGTTTTCTGTTGACTATGGACCTGTTTGCCTCTCACCTTGGGTTGGCCAAGCCTCCCAAGGACTCCATCACTGACATTCCAGCTGAGTGCGGTGTCTGCCGCCTAATGCCTTGCTTGACTGGGAAGCAAGCTCCCACCTCGAGCAACATGCCGATTAACGATGTTCAAAGATATTACCTTGAGGGTCTTTCTCCGTTCTCTCTCGAACCTCCTCTACGACCGAAAGGATATGAGTAAATTGAATAACCATGAGGTCTTGCTTTTAATGTCCTACCTCAACCCGGAGCGGGCCAGAAAGGTGGTCTTTAATGCTCCTTCTATAGTTTGTGCTGCCCTTGCCTTGATGGCTTCTTCCTCTTCCCGGTACCTGAGTTGTGGTGCCATTGCCACTCGGTTAGGAAAAAAGCTAACCTCCTTTGAGGCTTCTTCGGCGTACGTGCCTCTAGCTACCCCAGTGCCTACCATGGATCGTGAATACTATCTCGACTTGAAATGGTTGAGGACCTTGGCTGACGGTAGCCTAGCATGGAGGGTGTATGGCATGAGTTGGATGAAGGTTCCAGCTCCTGAGCACCTCCCACCCACGGAGCCCTTGGAGCCGACGGTAGTGACGGTGGACTCCGATGACGAGGAGGAGGAGGATGATGACGGACCTCGCCAGCTACAGACCTATCTCATTGACGGCGCCATTCTCGAGGAGATGCCGGAGCCGACGAAGGGTGAGAATGCGGGGGTTCAGGCGGTAGAGAGACCTAGAGTGGTGAGGGGACCCCGTCGAGTGAGAGAGAGGGCCTCGGAGACTAGGCCACGCCACGCCCAAAGAAGACAAAGAAGAAGCAGCGGCAGCGGCCTTTTCCATGCTACCTTTACCTCGACACCCCGAGACACGATCCGATTACAGCGGAGAGAGTGTCATCTACCTTGACACTCCGGAACATGCACGAGATGGCATACACTCAGGGGATAGGGACCGAGGGACCGCATCCAGTTTGGTGGAGTGGAGTTGGGAACTACTCAGGGGTTTTCCATTCCTACGGGGTGGATCAGTCGACGTGGGGGGCACCTCAGTCCTTCCCTTACGGTGGCTTGACCCCGTGGTACGTGGGCCCGGGAGCAGGAGCAGGAGGTGATGCGGGAGTGGGTTCATCAGGTGCGGGTATGGCTAGAGGTGGTGGTGGTGAAGATGAGGTGATGATCGAGCAGCAGCAGCAGCAGGAGGAGTGATACTCCTTGTTTCTATCTTCATTCATGATTGTTATTAGTAGTAGTTGTTGGTAGCGGAGTTAGATTTTTCGGCTGTTTTCTTTTAGTGGAAACTTTATTTGAGAACTTGTATCGTTAGGCCATAGGGCCGGATTTGCTACTCTAACCTTTTGCAGGATAATTAAGGGTCGGGGCATCATCCCGACTCAATTTGTGAGACAATCGTGTGTATATATGTCGGTCTATGACAGGTTGTGTAGGGCACTTGGCCTGCAGGTACTCGACAGAGTACCCCACACTCTATCGAGTAGCTGCAGGAAAGGAAGAAAGGAAACATTCTGATCTCGGGCTACTCGATCGAGTAGCCAAGACACTCGATCGAGTAGCATGGCACTCGATCGAGTACCGTTACCTACTCGATCGAGTGGCACTGTTACAAAAGTTTTTTTGAAAATTAAAATGTTCAATTGTTTTATAATGGCAAGTTTAATGTTTAATGTGGTTATTAGTGCGTAGTAACACCTTTGAACTGTTAAATTCATATGTTGGAAGTCGTGCTTGAAGTTTATAAGCGTATTTGTCACAATTAGTAAGGCGGTAATAATTTCTTGTTACTTTAATATTGCATACGCCTCCTTACGATCTATTTGTCGGCGTTGTAACTTCGCCTATGCTTGTGCATACCATAATATCGTGCCTTCTGAAAGGCAGCTAACTAGTCCGGGGGTTAGTGTATAATTGCTAATTTAACGAGTGCGTGCTCAACGAGTAATGTCCGCGATAGGTAACATGTTTTAACCCATGACATGAATCAAATAATAAGTAAAATGCGTAGTAATTTGGGTGGTGAACTTCGGGGACGAAGTTCCTTTTTAGAGGGGAAGAGTAATGTCGCGAAATAAAAAGATTGTTTTTGAATAATGTTTTGCTTGTTTATAATGTTGTTGGTTGTGAATAATGTTTTACTTGTTCATAATGTTGTTGGTAGTGGTGTATAATGTGGTTGGTGTCATGTGTGGCAAAAAAAAAAAAAAAAAAAAAAAAAAAAAATGCTGTTGAAATTATAACGGCTTACTTTCTTTGGTTCTTTAAAGTGAGTGTGATCGTATTTGAATCACGTTGCCAAGTAACATGGTGGCATTAGTTGTATCACATGAAAGTTGATATGAGACATGTTCTAGATTGATAGTTGGACAGTAATTAGTGTATGTTGGGAGATCGTGAGTAACGATTCGCACTATGCGTCGGATGTTTTATGTGTATATAAAATAACGGTTGACTGTGATAAAGCTTGCATGATAGTGGCAAGAGTCGATAGGGTTATTTGTGGACGGTGATGATGATGACATGGGGGGGGGGGGAATGGTGTTTAAAAGGAGCGATGGTTTGACCGGGAAGATTGGTGAGATTGTGTTGGTTCCGTGCCATGAGCGGGAGAGGTGAGTTGAACTTCGGGGACGAAGTTCTTTTTAAGGGGGGAAGACTGTAATACCCGCCCTTTTAGGGATCCTTTGACCAACGTTGACTGTCCTTGGGAGCGGGAGTAACCTTAGGGAAGTATGCCAAAACCATCTTGGGGTGCGTATTAAGAGTGGTACTCGATAGAGTAGAGGCTACTCGATCGAGTAGCTAGGGTACTCGATCGAGTAGGGGCCACTCGATCGAGTAGGTCCTGCACTCGATCGAGTGCCGGGTTTTCAACGAGGGTTTTATATCGCGTTTTGTTAAATCCGCAAACCACTTCCGCCACTTTCCTCCTATCCTTCAGTCGCCTCTTTCCCTTCCCTTCACCTCAAAACCTCCATGGGAGCCTTCGTGAAGATCCTTGTGCCTTAGGAGAACTCCCTTGAGTCGGGTAGCGGTCTTTTGCCTTGTCTCTCCCTATAGGTATGTCACAATCATCATCCGTGTCCTTGTCTCTATAGTTAGGGTTTGCTTGTTAGTAATAGATATTTGTATGGTGGCCATAGGCGTTGCTTGATCGCTGGACGTATTATCTGTCGACATGGATTGGTTGCGGTTGCTTAAAGGTAGGTTCGCCTACTCAGTTTCTGTAGATGGTCTAGTGTGTCGGTCGTCGTGGTAGTATTGTGGTTGTTTGATATCGTGATTGTGTTGTATCGTGATTGTGGTGGTGATTGGTTGTCTATGGTTCTCGAGATGCGTTCTCGGCTGAGTGGGGTCGCTTGCGGGAGTGACTTCACGCCCTAGTTTCGCCCTTCGTGGAACCCGCCACGGAATGGGATGTGCACATTAATGGGACAGGGTTATCGCTCGTATGATGAGCGGGGCTTAGGTGGGAACGGCTGCGGTCCCCCACTGGCAGGGCTGGTCCAGTGGACAGTCAGAGACAGAGTTGGTTGGGGTGTTGTGATTGCGATTGTGACTGATGTCATTGTTTGTATTGTTGATTGTAGTTGCCATTGTTTTATCTTGTCTCAGTACTGACCTTATTTGGTTGTTTGTTTGTTATGTGTCTGCCGTGATCCCTTATGGTGAGCAGTCGGTCTTAGCAGGTGTTGATGTTGTGGATAGCTGGAGTCCGGGCAGGGATGAGTCTCCACGAGATATGATGGTCATAGCGAGTAGCCTTTGAGTTGTACCTTGTATTGTATTTTGGTTTGAGTCACTTGTAATATAACTTAATAGTTCTTTTATTGACGTTCGATAACTACTTTCCTCGGGTAACCGAGATGGTAACGCCCTTATATGCTAAGGGAGGCCTAGTTAAGGCTCCTCTGGATATGGGGGTGTTACAGGTATTGACTTATAAATTTTAAAGAAAGATATGTATATATACGGAATGTCACGTCATCACCTTGAACCATATGCCATGTCATCACATCAAAGTGTGTGCCACACCGTCACTTTCACCATATTACGTCGATCTGTATTCTACGTCAGCATTGCCATGTTATCATTTCAGGCAACATGTCATGTCATCACCTTAAAGTGTGTGTCACGCCATTACTTTCATCGTGTTACATCAAACCGCATTCCATGTCGGCACTGCCACGTCATCACCTCGATCACATGCCACGTCATCACTTCGAAGTGTGTACCACACCGTCACTTTCATCGTATTACGTGGAACCGCACTCCACGTCAGCACAACCACCTCATCACCTCTGATCACATGCCACGTCATCATTGTCATCTTATTTGAGTCTCATTGTCGTACTTATAAAGTTAGTAAGGGTAATGATGATGATGACGAGGTGGTGATGGCGAGAATGGTGACAATTAAGTTGACTAAGACGAGCAAGATGAGAAAAAACGTATAAATGGTAGGAATTACGATATAAAAGAAATTTTAAAAATTGACAGAAAAAAATGTTGATCGACCCGTTTTTTTACCCGAAACCCGTATCGAACCGTTCGTATAACGGTCTGATATTAAAAATATTAAGCAAAAAATATTTAATCTTACTAATATCATATATTAAACTAGATAATAATAAAAATTTAAGAATAATTATGTGTTTATAAGTAGAATTAAAGAAAATGATTTTTTTTAAAAAGGCGTTAGTCTGACCCGTTCTGACCCTAAACTCGACCTAAAACCCGTATAAACCCGTATTTTTCAAACCCGAAATAGACCCGACCCGTATTTTACCCGAACAGTTATCGCTTTTCTGAGAATTTCGGGTTTGGTTTATGGGTTGTGCCCCGCTCAAACTTTCCCATGATCTAGGAGCGGTACGAAACCGGAATATTACGATTTCTTACTAGGATCTCTCCCTGCCACCATTCGGTTCAGTCCATCTACAAAAAATATTAAAGCCTCTAGTAAACTAAAGTCATCATTTAATAGCCATGCTACCAAGCATTCTCTCTCAGCCGATTATTCCTCACTTTTCACAAAACCCCGTGATTTTGGTACGGTATTTGATATGATTGAAACCAAATGCGGCAAGCGATCTATCCTGTTTCGTCAGGGAAGGGTAAAGCTTCATATGGTCTTTCTGTCCAGGTGCAGGTAGTCCGCATCGCATTTCGGGGAGAACCAGCTAGCTCTGGGTTCGAGTGGCATTTCACCCCTAACCACAACTCATCCGCTGATTCTTCAACATCAGTCGGTTCGGACCTCCACTTAGTTTCACCCAAGCTTCATCCTGGTCATGGATAGATCACCCAGGTTCGGGTCCATAAGCAGTGACAAATGCCCTATGAAGACTCGCTTTCGCTACGGCTCCGGTGGGTTCCCTTAACCAAGCCACTGCCTATGAGTCGCCCGGCTCCTTCGGACTTAAAGTTTCGTGCTTCCGATTAGTCACTCGTTTCGCACTTCTTAAACTACGTTGCTAATAGCGCTCCTTGGGCTTATGCTCAGATGGGTCTTAAACCAAGCAATGGACATGGACAAGGCGTAGAGAGCACCGTTTGCCCTAAAAAAAAGGTTTCACGAATCAACTTGTGATCGTTCCACCAATTGATCCAAAGAAAAAAACTAGAAACCACGAACCACGTCTACATTATAGTTCAATGAGCCGACTCGGCGTCAGCGGCTTCGTGAGATCGTACGAGATAGCGCATATTCTTTATTTCAAAGACGGGTTATGAAAAAACGGCTATTTGAACACCATCTCTTGCAAATAGATCATTGAGAATCTCGAGAACCTAAAAAAAATGCAGAAGTGAGCGTACTGTAGACACCTCGTTTCTGCACCTCTCGCAAACCACCCGGTGATGATTGGGCCGCATGTTTGATTCGCGGAACGATTTGTGACAATTCGTAAGATTATCGTCAAGTGATTGCTCAAATATTAATGTCAACCTCTTAATTGTCATCTACGTCCTGATACGGTCGTTTTGACAGTAATTAGAGTGCATTCGGAGTCCGGGTCAAAAAACCGTCTCCATTTTCTGATAGCTGTTAAATCCCGAGTCAGAATGTTCTGGAATGTTCCGGATAATTCTATTCCATATTTCTCAAATTTTATCTTTTGGCAAATAATATCCCGCAATATTCAAAAGATAATCGAATCAAATCCGTCCTACCATAACTTAAACACGGAAATCTTTCTTAAACAGAGGAAACCTCCGGGAAACAGACGCAGAGTCTGCGCGCCTCTTCCAAGAGACGCAGTGGCTGCTGCGCCTCTTCCCAGGCCCTTCTTTGCATGATTTACGTATCTTTTTTATATCTTTCCGAGATTCACTTCCAAAGAGTCTCCGAAACCCTAAACCTCCGCGTGATTAGTATAAATAGGAGCTTTCGTTCCTCATATTTCTCACGCGAGTGTCCGCCCTTCTCTTCTCCCTTTGCATTCTAGACTTCGTTCTTACTAATTGGCGCCTACGTGCTTGAACCTTCGACCACGTAAGCTCGGATCCTTCCGGGTACCAGCCTCTCCGTTGCATGACCGACCAATTTGACCACTACACTCAATCAATCTAATTAATCAATTTGTTAAATCGTTTTCCTCTTTAGAGGGCATTCTTTCCTTGCATTCGCGTCGAGCATCACTAATCGATTTTCTTAGTTCATCTCGTTCCGTCAACATGTAAGTCTGAGGGTGTATTAATCCTTATTTTGTTTTTTGTATTTATTTTATTGTATCATCATTGTAAGATTCACGTCGAAAGTACCTCCTTAAAACCGATTTCTAAAACTGTCTTTAAAACCTTTTTTTGCGGATTTCCAGTAGACAGACGTCGAGAAAAGACGCAGCAACTGCTGCGCCTCTTCAAAGGAGCGCAGCACCTGCTGCGCCTCTTTGTGAGGCTGCCGCAGTTCCTGCTTCTTTTCTTCTTCCTCGTCCTCTGTAATTCGTCTTTTGTTTTGTTTTCTTTTGTTTGTTCTTTAATTCGTTCGTACAATTGTCGACATTAATAATTCACATGTATATAATTTCATATGTATTTTATTCATCATCATTAACATGTTTTAATTGTCATAAATCCGACTTAAATCCCTAATAATCAATATTTACGGGTTTTCGTCATTAATATTCAAACCCGAATTTTAGAAGTTCAATCTGTTCATATTGGGTTTCTGAGGTTCGTCATTGATATATTTGCATCCATATTCGCCATCATTCATCATGTTTAGTCTAATTAATTGTTTAGTTTGTTGTATTACTCATTCATTAACATCGTCTCTTCACATAATTAATTCATTAATTTCCGTCTCATCCATGTTTTACTGCTTTTATGACACCTTCATATGAAATTAACCTGTTAAATTACTTTCATCCGAGTCAATTAATTTAAATCAATCCATTAAAATTAATAATTAACATTAACGGTTTGCAGTTCCGGCTTCACAGCCAGAACTCACCCTTGGAACAGACGCAGCAACTGCTGCGCCTCTTCCAAAGGGCGCAGTGCCTGCTGCGCCTGTTCCAGGGTGATTTCTGTCCCTGAACTCCTTTTCTGCCTTGACGTAGTGTAATTAGTTTACGTATTAATTCGACTAATATCCGTAATATCGCTAATTCCTGTTCGTTAATTTCTTTTATTTCTTTTATTCCCTTTTTCTTAAATCATCCGTTTTAAAGGTATTTTCGACATAAATCGCCTTTTCCGATGTAATTATTGTAATTTTCATTATTGTAATTCTTCTTTTATTTCATTTATCCTATTGCTTGTATGTTTTCCACATGTAAATCGACATTAAATCCAACTTCGACCCAATTGTATGCTAATTAATTGTTAACCGACTTAGTAAATCTTCACATGTTAGGATTAATCTATGGGTGTTGCATTGCATGCATATAGCCGACGATATATCAAGTACGAATAAACTCCCTAATCATTAGTAGAGGCCGCTATCGAGGCGGGCGGGATTAGGTGTTCGATCAAAAGAGCTTCCTAATACGTACCCTCACCCCTTACTCCAGATCTCCGTGAGCACCCGTGTTCATTGGCATCCACGAGAGTCATTCTAGACATAGAATGCTAAGGGTAACGATTGCTTAGTGTTCATGTCACTACTTTGTGTCTTGACATGACACGAGGTATTCGAACGGTTCCAATTTCCCATAAAAATTGGTGGCGACTCCATACAAAATGCAAACGCTTGTCCCTCGTTTCTCAACCAAGCGCCCCCGTGGGCGGCCCGTCTGTCCACGCTTTGGCGACTCCGGCTGGGAAATACACTTACGTGTAGCTAGGGTGAAACTTGAACAAGGTTAGGGAATAAGTTTGTACAAGACAATTGTCGGTTTTCATAACTCGGTCTTCCTAGACCGTTTAAATCGGCCTTCCTAGGCCCAACCCAACCCTTTCGACCAATCGTCCCGTCTAAACGGTCCTAATTCTTATTTGGGCCTAAGGATGAATAGCGATTGACGTCATCCATACCATGATGCTTACTCTTGTTTGTATCAAGGGCCTTCACTACTTGAGGAAATGGACTAGAATCGGCCTTACTCTTGTTTGGCACGAGCCTCTCCCACGACTTCGGGTTTGATGGTTCGGTATGGCAACCCACCCTTTAAACCAAAACCCTTCTAAATGCACTCAGCATCCCGTTATAATGCTTGTATAAATGTGTAAACCTTACGTGATCACCATTTCAAAACAAATCATGACGAATTTTCAAAAAATCAAAACCCAATTTCAATCAAAAATTTCGAAAAAAAAAGGGGCCTTTAATTAGCGTAAAATCCGGTCAAAACTCTGTCCGTTTGTCGCGTCAAAATTCGGGCCACAAGCCCATTTCAAACCTCACCTCGAGTCCACTCCTACAACTACACTACAGTTGGCTAGGACACACATCTTCAAAGACCTTCTCTTTCTTCAAAAAAATCACTCAACACAAGTGGCACACACCCACTTCACGAGTCAAAACTTTTCCTCTTTTAGCAAGTGTGATAGAATGGTCGATCGTGTTTTGATTCGTCGTCGATCTCTTATCCAGTTTCCAAGATGCCTGGGTCAAGTGATGAAACGAACCTCCAGCAACTTCAAGAAAATAGTGATCGAATCCTAGCCGCGATAGCCCAAATGCAAATCACTCAAGAACAAACCTATGACCGCCTCGAACTTATCGAAGGCCGCATCTTTGATGTAGAGGGAAAGTTACCTTCTCCTGAAAAAGAAGTACTACAATTTTCCGATGATGAGTCTAAAGATGAGAACCCCTTCCAAGGGACGACCGCAGCTGAGAAAAGGCTCCAATACCTAGAGGAGCAATTGATGTACCTTAAGGGGAATGACATTTACAGGGAGAACAATCGTAAGTATGAAGCCGTCAATTCCAAATTGCCCACTAACTTTAGCATGACGGATATCCCTAAGTTTAAAGGACAAGAGAATCCTTTGAACCACATCCGCGCATTCAAGGACTACATGTCTATCAAAGGCATCAAACCTGAGATGTTCTTAAGGATCTTTCCTTCATCTCTCGACACCATCCCAAAGCAATGGTTCTACACTTTAGATCACAAAAAGGTCGCTACTTGGGAGGACGCCGCCATCGAGTTCTCGAAACAATACGCGGATAATGCCGAGATCCAAGTCAACATGCGTACTCTAGAGGTTCTTACCCAAAATGACAAAGAAGGATTCACCGACTTCCTAAGTAGGTGGAGGAAGACTAGTACCCAACTAGTTGAACGCCCGGATGAGGCCACTCTTGTGGAAAAGTTCGTGGACAATCTCAAGCCCATATATGCCAACCATTTGAGATATCAAAACATCAAAACCTTCAAAGACTTAACTCATCACGGGGACACGAATTGAAGACGACATCCGTAAAGGACTCTTGTCCAAAACGGTGGGTCGAGGATACCAAGGGTCCACAAGTCGTTCATACGGCTCTACTAGCAAGACCGACGAAGTTAACCTTCTCGAGCCATCCAAGAAAACTAGCCCACCAAGGAAGTTCACAAACCTTGGAGATACATACTCCAACGCTCTAAAAAGACTAATGAAGCAAGGTAAACTCCAACCCATTGGGCCTACTCCCGAACCTGAAAGGAAGTCCAAATTCTGGGACGAAAATTCCTACTGTGAATACCATAGGGGCAAGGGGCACGATACAGAAAAATGCTACAAGTTGAAACACGTGCTTCAGGATATGATTGAAGACGGTCGACTTCCAATTCCACCAGGAGGTAAACCCAACAACACTCAGAATCCTCTTGGAGTTCTAGTGATTACAAGTGACGAATCTACCTTAGATTGCTCACATCTCATTTCTCCCACCGAAAATGAAATTCATGCAATTGAGAAAGAAAGACTCTACTCTACCATCTCCCCTACCATTTCCGACTTCATCGCATGGGCAAGGAGTGTAGATAGACAAGTGTGGGAACTAGAGAATATGGCAACAAACTTACGTGATCCTAGGGCAACGCCTAAAGAACGTGCACCATTAACCTTCTCTCAAAACGCCACCATGCAAGAAGTAGTCACCGTGGTCGACAAGCTAGTCAATCAAATCATACAACTAGAAAGTGACATCATGAGGATGAAGGAACTAGCTGCAATCAATGGGGTTTGGGCCGATGACGACGAGGACGAGTATCTCATTGAAAACTCCTTAGTCAAAGAAATAGTCCAAAATGGCGAAGACCAAGATGTGGATCACCTAACTCGCTCGGGTCGTCCATACCAAAGCACCACTCAAAACGGTCCAACCAATGTCATCACACCAAATGACAACGAAGACGACCCCACTGATCATTTGCTCAAGCAATTACAGAAAACCAAGGCTGATCTTTCAGTCTGGCAACTAGTGGCAAGCTCATTCCCGCATCGCCAAGCTTTACTGCAAGCATTGGCCAAACTGAATGTAGCGCATAACTCTACTCCCGAAGATGTAGTCAACTTGGTCTTCCAAGAATCACCGAGGTTAAGTAATCCTATTACTTTCTCAGATGAAGACTTGCCACCTTTTGGCGCTAGTCACAACCTCGCTTTATACATCACCGTCATTTGCCTAAAGAAGAATGTGCCAATGACCTTGGTAGATGATGGCTCCGCGGTCAACGTCATACCCCTCAAAACGGCGTACA
The DNA here is from genome assembly GCF_048544455.1 of Silene latifolia. Taxonomy (NCBI): domain Eukaryota; kingdom Viridiplantae; phylum Streptophyta; class Magnoliopsida; order Caryophyllales; family Caryophyllaceae; genus Silene; species Silene latifolia. The sequence goes on along the minus strand of NC_133527.1, from coordinate 187,595,061 downwards.
AATTAGGCATGAAAGAGTCGGATTGGACTCCCACCAATCAAGGTGTACGTGCATACGACGGTACACGACGAAAAGTGGTTGGACTTACTAGCCTAACCATAGCCACGGGACCAATCGAGCGAAAAGTCAACTTCCAAATAGTGGACATCGAAGCTTCATTCAACATACTTCTGGGAAGGCCTTGGATTCATGCTTCCAAAGCAGTAACGTCCACCCTTCACCAAAAGATCAAGATCCCGCTCAATGGCAAAGTTGTGACGATCACTTCGTCGCCCATCAAGGCAATAATTGAGAAGCAATCAAACAATCAAGTCCTTACGGATCCCATATATGAACTTGGGGGCTTCCAAAGTGTAAATGTCATAGAAAGTGAGTTGGCACCTTTATACTATAATCCCTACTCTAACTTGGTGGTCAACCACATACTCAAAAATCAGGGATACTTCCCTGGAATGCCTTTGAACCCGATTCGGAAGAACACCTTCGCGCCATACAAGAAAGGCAACTCATCGAGAATACCACTTGGACTAGGGTACAAACCCACAACTGAAGAAGTTCTCGAAATGCTCGCTCAAGTCCAAAATCGCAAGTATGTAGGAGTCCAAATGAGGCCATATCTCCCCACCTTAAATGGATACTTCGTTCAAGAAGGAAGTTCAGAACTCTTTCACGGGTTTCCCGAACCTTGGCATTACCTTGAGAGGAAGTTAGCCGGAATCGAGATCTTTCACGATTGCTACTTCATCCCTCCCGAAACGGTTCCTACCGTCAAAACCCGTCAAGCACCTTGCTTTGACGAACAAGCCGTTAGCCTATTGTTTGGAGAGGACCGATTCATTAGGGCCGCGCAGGATGAGATCATTACTATGATACTTCAGGACGATCGCTTCAACCCCACCGCGTTGATCACAGAACTTGACACAAAACAGCAGAAAGGATGGAGGAAATCCATCAAATGGACCAACAATCAAGGAAGGCTCTTCAAGCTCACTACTGGAGAAGGAGAGATGTTCAAAGGAGAACCAGAAGACGACGAGTTCGAGTCGGAGTCGGAGTCAGAGTCGGAGTCTAGAGAAGTCATTAGAGAGTCTACTCCCGTTGTCATCCCCACTCCCTTCGTTTCTCCTAGCCTAGCATCAAGTAGTCACGGTAGTTCGGGAAATGCCCCAATTACTGTTCCTTTTACCGCCACCGACCATGGATCAGTTGGCTTCTTTGTTTCAACTTTACTCAAATTTTAATATGAATAAATCAGGTTCTGCTTACTCTTTGCGTTATCTTGAGTGCAATTCTGTTTATGATGATACTGAGGATGACCAAGACCCAGACTTGACCGAAATACCTCCCTACGTAGCCAAAGAAATATTACAGGAAAGGGAAGGGGGACCAGTAATTGAAGATACCGAACCCATCAATGTAGGAACTGAACTAGAACCCAAAGAACTTAGGATAGGGACTACCTTGAGCTCTACCGAACGGGCCGACCTCATAGACCTCCTAAATGAATTCAAAGACGTCTTCGCTTGGTCCTACAAAGACATGCCAGGGATCGACAGGGATATTGCCGAACATAGAATTCCGATTAAGCCAGGTTTCAAGCCTGTGAAACAGAAGCTCCGACGAATGAGAACAGAATGGGCTCTAAAGATTAAGGAAGAAGTGGATAAGCAATTCAAAGCCGGGTTCATCAAAGTTTCCGAGTATTCTGACTGGGTAGCTAACATAGTACCCGTACCCAAAAAGGATGGGAGAATCCGAGTTTGTGTTGACTTTAGGGATTTGAACAAAGCAAGTCCAAAAGATGACTTCCTCCGCCTCACATCGACATATTGGTGGACAATCTCGCAGACCATGCATTACTATCCTTCATGGATGGGTATGCGGGTTATAACCAAATCAAGATGGCCATGGAAGATATGCATAAGACCGCGTTCGTCACCCAATGGGGAACCTATTGCTACACAGTAATGCCGTTCGGATTGATCAACGCCGGAGCTACATACCAACGCACCGCAACTACGCTCTTACACGACATGATGCACAAAGAAGTTGAGGTATACGTAGATGATATGATCGTCAAGTCCAAGGAGCGAGAGGGACATATTGCGAACCTTCGCAAGTTCTTCGCAAGGCTACGGAAGTACAACATGAGACTCAACCCTCAGAAATGCACATTTGGGGTAACATCTGGTAAACTCTTAGGATACGTCGTTAGCCAACGAGGTATAGAGATAGATCCTTCCAAAATCAAAGCTCGATTGAAATGCCACAACCTCAAACAGAAAAAAGAAGTCGAGGATTCCCGGGAAAAGTTCAATACATAAGTCGATTCATATCGAAACTTACAATGATTTGCGAGCCTATCTTCAAGAAACTCAAGAAAACAGACCACACCATGTGGGATGATGATTGTCAAAAGCATTCGACCGAATCAAGGAGATATTGGCTAAACCACCAGTGCTCATGCCACCACAACAAGATCAACCTCTTGGTTTGTATCTCACGGAACCAAACCGCCATGGGCGCAATGCTAGCTCAAACCGTAGGAAGTGAAGAAAGAGCTATTTACTATCTAAGTAAGAAGTTCTTAGAGTACGAGTGCAAATACTCACAACTCGAAAAGACATGCCTCGCTCTTGTGTGGGCAACAAAGAAGCTACGTCACTACATGCTTAGCTACTCCGTTAAGATATTTTCCAAAATGGATCCAGTCAAATACCTCTTCGAGAAACCCGTCCTCAACGGACGCCTGGCAAGATGGACCATGATGCTCTCGGAATTTGACCTCAAATATGTACCACTGAAAGTAATAAAGGGTCGCGCCGTCGCCGAATTCTTCGCAGAAAATCCCATCGACGACGCACAAACCATAGATACTTGGTCGTTTCCCGACGAGGATATACTTCAAACAGATGTAGACTCCTGGGACCTATACTTTGATGGAGCATCCAACCTAAGAGGACTTGGAATAGGAGTGTTGCTCATTTCTCCTGAAGGTGAGCATACACCGATTCTTTGTCAAACTCGACTTCGAGGTGACAAACAACGCCGCAGTATGAGGCTTGTCTAATTGGACTACAAGCGGCAGTAAGCTTAGGCATCAAAAACCTCCGAGTGCATGGAGATTCGTCACTAATCATCAACCAAGTCACGGGATCCTGGAAAATCCGAAGTGAGAGCCTAGCACCCTATCAGGCTAGGATAGACCAAGTCGCTCAATTCTTTGATCACGTAACCTACTTACACCTACCTCGAGAGGAAAATCAATTTGCAGACGCTCTTGCGAAACTTGCATCTTTGATAAACATGCCAGATTACATGATGGAAATGCCTTTGTGTATCGAACGACGGTCGGAGCCGGCTTATGTCCATCAAATTACCAATGAAGAAGAAATCGCACAGGAGCCCTGGTTCCAAGCAATCTTGAACTTCAAGCTTAATGGTACCTATCCACCAGATATGGATAAGAGGGGACAACGAGCTATACGCCTATTGTCTTCGCAATACGTCCTCATGCAAGGAGAATTATACAAAAGAACACCTCTTGGTGTAATCCTACGTTGCCTTGATCATTCACAGGCACGAAAGGTGATGGAAGAAGTCCACGACGGAGAATGCGGTCCTCACATGAGTGGACCTATGATGGCAAAGAAAATCACACGTCTAGGGTACTATTGGACCACAATGGAATCCGATTGCATCAAATATGTGAGACATTGCCACAATTGCCAAATCTTCGGGAATGTACAACATGTCCCTCCCTCGTTACTCTATACGATGACATCTCCTTGGCCATTCTCCGCATGGGGAATTGACATAATTGGGAAAATAACCCCAGCAGGAACAGGAGGTCACTGTTTCATTCTAGTAGCAATTGACTACTTCACCAAGTGGGTAGAAGCGGCTTCCTACACCGCTCTTACAGCCAAAAATGTAGCCAAATTCATCCAAAATAACATCATCTGTCGATATGGTTGCCCACATGAGATCATCAGTGATAATGGGTCCCACTTCCAGGCCGAAACCGAACAATTGCTAGCCAAATACAAGATCAAGCATCACCACTCTTCGCCCTATAGACCACAGACTAACGGCGCGGTAGAAGCGGCTAACAAAAATGTCGTCACAATCCTCAAGAAAATGACTGACAACTATAGAGATTGGCCAAGCAAAATACCCTTCGCTTTGTGGGGATATCGAACATCTGTCAGGACGCCCACTGGGGCTACTCCTTTCTATTTGACTTACGGCATGGAAGCCGTACAACCAGTCGAGCTAGAAATACCATCCTTGCGCATCCTACTAGAGAGTCAAATCCCGGAGGCCGATTGGAAGAAAGATAGATACGAAGAACTCATCCTCCTGGATGAACGTAGGCTTCGTGCCTTACATAATGTCCAAACATATCAGGCACGTATCAAACGAGCTTTCAACAAAAGGGTTAGGCCAAGAAACATCAAAGAAGGAGATTTAGTCCTCAAATCGGTCAGAGCTCTTTTACCAGTCGACCCAAGGGGAAAATTCAAACCTAACTGGGCCGGACCATATCTAGTCAAATCAATACTCCCAGGGGGTGCGGTTAGAATCACAGACCTAGATGGGAATGAGTTCTCAAACCCCACAAATCTCGACCAGCTGAAACGATACTATGCCTAGAATAGGGACAAAAACGCGCCTCGCGTAAACCTACGTGTCGCTCCTGTGGCACTAAATAAACGGCCCCTGGCCCATTTGAATGTCGCTATGCTCGTGCATCTTGGCAAACTTGTCATCCTCATATCATCAAACAAACTAAATTCGCACCTCCCGAGTAAGCAAAGGCTCATGCCTATTTTCCATGTTCATTAACAAGCTCTTGCTTCGAACAATTATTCTTTTGCATTTACTTGAACTACGCGCAAGGGTTTGATTTCGCTTTCTTAAAGTGAATACGTAGGCAATCCTTCACAAGATTCAACCCACCATTATATTTAAAATGTAAATAGAATGACATTTGCATTGCATTTGAAATTCGACAAGAATAATTAAGGAAAATCACAACGGTTTCGTAACCACTTAACCTCTTTTATTTCATTCAATTTCTAATAATAATAGTACGTTGCATAATATAAAAAAATAGAATAGGCTAGGATTCTAAAAATCCCTCCCTTTTATTACAACAATAATAATAATAATCAAATAATAAATAAGACTTGGGCTATTCCTCCATCTTTCCTTTGCCCTTGTCGTTCTTGTCATATTTCTTGTCACGACCTCGAGCCGGGCGCTCTTGCACCACTTCAGACCTAATCACCAACGGTCTTTCTCGAGGCCTGACTTTTCCATTCTTGCCAACCACCATCTCTGCGACAGGAGTAGTCTTCGATTTCTTCGAAGGATGAATGACTTGGAACCCGGCTTCTTCTTCTCCTTCAGTCAGATGCTTCTCCTTCTCTTTCTCTCCCTCGCGCACCTTGTAGTCAACGGGCTCGCGTTTCCTCAGTCTTTCGCGCTCTTCCGAAGTTGAAGCCTTCCTCCACATCAGATAAGAGTCCGACACCCACAAGGCATTGGAGGAGAAGTTCAAGAACCACATGTTTCTTTGGGCCCACTTCATAGCCCACTCTCTTCGGCTCTCTGTAGTAAGCGCCATAGCAGTCTGCGGAACGGTGTCAAGCCTAGGGATCATCTGCTTCAACCCGACTTGCCTCATCAATCTCTCAGGAAAGATGCACACCATAAACTCCAATCCAGGAATGCGGACGGACCTAGTAGGATCCAAAGAAGACACTCCAGTGACAGACTTGAGGTGCCACCACGGAACGACCCATCTGATCAGCGGGCCATCATCATTCTTCAGCTTGTTCTTCCAATAATCGCAGACCCGGGTGAAGTCCACCATGTACAGCCGTGTCCTCATCGAAATCATACGGGCATGATAGGAAAGTGCATGAACTGGGGGCTCGAGCAACCGGAGCCGTTCCATGAGCCAAACCTACCAAAAAACAGGTATTAGACACCAACAAAAAAAAAAAAAAAAAAAAAAAAAAAAAAAAAAAAAAAAAAAAAAACAAAAACAAAAAAAAAAAAAAAAAAAAAAAAAAAAAAAAAACAAAGAAGGGTGTCTTTTACCTGTAGGATCACGGGACTCCCCAAAAATGGAAGATCGCGGTTGGATTTCCTATTATCCAAGCCCAAGATGATCTCCCCCAAACATAGACAAGTGGGCTCTGCGCGCAGCTCTCCATTTGCTCAATAAGACCCAATAGACGAGGATCACCTCTCAAGTCTTCATCAACATGTCCCCGAAAGACATAAACATGAAGCAAACAGAAGCCAAATGCTCTCCTCCTAGCAACATAAGAGACAGTAGGGTCGGCCCTGTTGATAAAACGATCTATAAAGTCCAAAGATCCTCACGCCCTTTGGAGTAACAAGGCGATCTACCTCAAGTCTAGTAAGTCCAAGCAAATCTCTAAACTTGCCCTTATACCCCTGAGCAGTAGAAGGGATGGCAGGTAAATATTCAGGGTCCCACCCGCCAATAGCAGCAATCTCCTCCGGAAAAGGACAAATGTCACCTCCTGGGAACGCAAAAACATGGTAATTCGGGTCCCAATAATCAAGGCAAGCGTCCAAGAACGGTTTTACAACCTTAATGAGTTTCAAACTCAGCAAAGATCCAAGGTTATAAGCACCCATGTCATGTTTCTCAATATTCGAAAACTCATTAGTCCATTCCTTCAAGCGAATCTCTAGGGTATTCATGATGATAATTTTCTCTTGAAAATTTATTGGGAATTTTTATGTGTAAATCGACGAAGAGGAGCCGGATGAATTATATGATTTAAAGCTTCGTCGACGCTTCTATTTATACTATTTGTTGTTTCCAAAAATCCGTCAGAACCGACCTGCTTGGGAACAGGCGCGGCACCTGCTGCGCCTCTTCAAAGGGACGCAGCTCATGCTGCGCCTCTTCCCCAGCCTTATCTCTGTGATTCCCGCGTTTAGATCTTTCCTAATTCTATGAGCGAATAATTTCCTATTCCTACGGGATTTTATTTTGGTAAATCCGAGTAATTTACCATGCTTCAGGTTTCCTTGATCCGCAAGCGCGCATTTCGAGGCGATATCGACATTTTCCGCCATTTTTCTCACACTTTTATATTTGTTTTTTTCATTCTAATTCTTTTTTTTATAGTCATTTCGTTTTCTTAATATTTTTTAATTCTAATTTCTAACTTATAGATTTCCTTTTTTCTTTTTTTTTTTCGGGGGTAACCCTCCCTAACGTCCGGTCATTTCCGACAAATTTTTTGCATTTTCGCATCCCTTCGAGTCTCATTTTGCACTAATTAAAGGCCTTATGTGTATATAAAAATGTATGTTTTACGTGATTTGTCTATGTAAATTTCGGCAGCATGACGGTGTAAACCGTTGTCTACCAAACCTGTTCAAAGGCTAACCTGCAGGTACAAATAACGCAACCCAGCAACAAAAGGCACTCAGGCCGTCGTATATACAAAGAAGCAAATATACAAGCAAACTGGGGGCTTCGCCCCAAGCAAGTTCAAATGTGCAACTGGGGGCTTCGCCCCAAACAAGTCCAAATGTAAACTGGGGGCTTGCGCCCCAAACAAATCCAAAAAAGGATGTTCAAAATCAAAACCAAGCAGACTACTGCTGGGCGCCCTCCAACTCGGCAACCCTCGCCATAAGAGCGGCGATCTCGGCATCCCGAAACTCGAGCTCCCTCGACAAACGAGCCGTCTCCTCCCGAGACTGGGTCAACTCTCGCTCCAGCTCACGATCGGCCTGTGGACAACAAGAAATTGGCTCATGTCAATCAATTCAAACAAAACTGAAAAACCAAAGATTAATGAAAAAACAAATGAGGTTCATACCTGACGACCTCGACCGCCGACGAGTGCCTCGATGGCTGTAGCTCGTAGCCGGTTGGCCACCCTCCAGAGTGCCACAAACCGAGATGGCGCGACCTACATTTCAAAAGAGTTTTCAGTAAACTGAACAAGTTCAATCAAATGTGTTCTTACACGAAAGCTGCGTAAGATAAGAACTCACCCTCCGAATCAGATGCTGTCAGTCATCTAGGCCAGCGTCCGTCACAGCCACGTCAAAGTCACGCAGCTCGGAGATCGTCGTCCTCCCAGTAGCGTCAGTGTACTCAAGGGTCTCGGGGTACTCTGGGGGCTCGATGCCCGCCGCCTCAACCTCCTACAAAGACAAATGGCTCTCGTTAATCGATGATCTTTCGTCGCAATTCTCGAAAATCAAAATCCAACAAGAAGCAAAAGACACTCACCACTACCGGCCAATACGCCAACCTCCCGTAAAGGAACGCCGAGTAATCCTCGTCAGGGAGAAGAAGGTCGTCGCCACTGGCACCAGCCCAAGTCCGCCTCCTCTCGGCCTCGAAGGCTCCCTAAACATCGTCCTGGGAGGATCGACGGAACCGTCAACGCGCCCCGAAAGCACTGACGAGCTAACCGCTCGCCCAGATACCACACAGGACCCATCGACGTCCACAACAGCAGCCGACTCGAGCTCCTAGGTCGAAGGACCTCAGCGACAAAAGGAGGCGCTCCAGCGTACTCCGCCCAAGGTCTGGGCACCCACTGCGATAATATGAAGGCAAAAGTCATTCCTATGATCAATTCAAAACAAAGTCTAAGAAGAATAAATACATACAAATAGGATACTCACGCTGCTCGGCTGAAGAGCGTTCACATCTCGCCGGTAGACATTGTGGGAAGAGCGCTTGCTCTTCGTCCGGCACATGACCCAGTCCCTCACTACGGGGTAGGCCCTCTCCAGCGGCTCCGTCCTCTTGGGCGCGAGGCCCGGAAAGTAAGAGTACACCCACGCCTACAAAGCATAAATATCAATAACGATCTTTGGTGATTCAACGAAGAAAAGAGTTTACTTTGGTCTAAAGGAAGGTTCATACCTCCAACAGTAGCCCAGGTCCGACGGCGCCAGGAGAAGTCCCCTTCTCCATCAACTCCGGACGAACCATGGCCCTCATAAAGCGGATGAGGACCGCAAAACCAGCAGTGACCCAGTCCCAACGCCCTAGGGAACTCAAGTCAGAAAGAAAGGGGAGAAGCTTCGTCGACAGCCTCTCACCCTTGTCTCCGAGGTAAATCGAAGACAAGAACCACCAAAGCCAAAGACGAGCCCTCTGCTCAGCTGTACAAGGAGGAGGTGTTAGGTTCATATACCTATTATTAGACTCCTCTAATAGTGAACTAATTAACTTGTTAATTATTTGTTCTTTAGATCTAGTGCATGCATAACAAAATGAAAGATTTATAAGAAAAACAATGTTCCTTACATTGTATATTGGTTCGAAATTATGGGCACAAGTAAGGTCACCTTCCTTCACTTGTTCTTGAGCTTATAATGATGGATGATCCTCCTAAGACTCCAAGTTTAGAAGCCACTCCAATAAATTGCACCCAAGATGAATCCCAAAAATTTCTACTAATATTAACTAGATATATAGTAGAAATATTACCTTAATAATACTAATATTCTTATATTACTACTTCTAGTAATAGATTTGGTGTATTAGTATTTATTGAGAGGTTGTAAGAATTTTGCATGAGAAAACTAGAGAGATATCAAGATGTTCAAGCAAAAACACAAGTAATAGTAAAATTGAGCAACAAAATTCCCCTCTTTATTAGCCAAAACCGGTGGCTACATGGACAAAGGAGGAATCTTTTGTCATTTGTTTTTACTTGCTTTGTTTTTGTAGGTAGTGTGTAGGCTTTTACTTTGTAAGACATGTCATGGATAAGTCACTATCACTTTGTTATAACAAATGAACAAGACAAATTGGAGCATCTTTTGCTCTTGTCTGGTTAGAAATATTGGTCCTTTTATGGACCATTTTTGCCTTTTGTCATTTGTCCCACAAATGCTTATAAGTCATATGTTTAACTATCTTACATATTTAATTATTAATGTAATCATTTAACACTTAAATATTACAATTAATAATATAATATACACTCCACTTTTGAGTAGTATACTACCATTACATCATTATATAATGGGTCCCATAATTGCTAGTTAGTTAAAATTACAACTTCTTGTAACTTTAAATAACTAATTACCTCTACCTCAAAACTTATATTAATATCTCAACTAATTTAGTAATATAACACTTAATTACTAAATTTAATCTTTATTTAATCACATTAAAATAAGACGCAAAATTACACTCCCATAATTAAGGAATTAATTAATCAGACGCATACAATTAATTAAATCTATTTGGGCCTCATCCTATAGGTGTGACCTAAAGGGATCAACTGACCACCACCGTCACACGACAGAAATGTCAAACTCTAGTTAGCCAATCATTACCGATTAATGACGGTCATCGATCGTATAAAGAATCATCCCTCACGTATTCTTAATTTGAGATTTAATTATGATATTAAATCATGTGATCGCACTATTGTTGAGGACACATTTCCCAACAATCTCCCACTTGTCCTCGACAAGTGTGCGTCACCAATTCTCTTGTCCTATTACAATCTCCCACTCAATGCAAGGTGTCTTGCAGGTCGTACTTACATTTGATCATATCTTGAGTGGTTTTCTCGATCCGGAGATTAACTCGTCTGACCGGAATTATCTATCATAGATACCTTCCGAGCGTGGCCACGCATTTCCAATTAACTACTCCTCGAGTGGCCTTGAGATTTCAAACAACCCGACAAGGGGTGGACAATTCCTATCGCCCTATTCCCTTCTCGTTCACCACACCCATCATAACCCAAAATATACCCAGTTTGACCTCATTTACGAAATCGTAGAGTATAAATCAAAGCTAATCGGAAGTTGTGCCAACTTGGGCGAATAGTCTCTAGTCAAAAGAATTGACTCATAAGAATACTATAGTAGCTCTTGCCACGACCAGGCTTTATGAATTACCGAACTCTATAAGCGGTCATCGCCCGACGATTGTTGTCCCGTCATACCGCTGCTATGTGATCGACTAGTCATCCCACATGACTCTATGGCACTTGAACTTGCCATCAATCGCATCACACTCTAGTCACTTCGAGACGTCACCTCATATGAGTAACTAGGGACGAATACCATGTCAATCCAGTTCACTTTAATGGGGTTCAATTTGTCTCTACAACCCATTCGGATACGACAAAGTAGCGGGTGAGTTTAATAAAACTCAAACGATAAATGTGATTATCACATATGAATAGTCAATACACTATTACTACTTCATATTCTATAATCTCTAGTGTATTATAAACACCAGTTTAAATGCAATAAAAGCTTGGAAAGTGGATATACCCGATATCCATATATTGCAACCTTTTAATTGCTATTTCCTTCCATTTAATGTCATCTCTTAATGACATCAATGTCATCTCTTAATGACATGAATTTCTCTAAGTATATGTCTAGACTTCATACTAGACCCGAGCTCTTTAACTTGAAAGAAGCTCCCACTGTTATCGCATAACATGTGATAAAGTCATTTGTAGAGGGATTCACCCTTAATCCTTACGTTGACCATTTTATCACAACTAACTTAGATTCCTTTTGTAGAATTTGCAATGCGCGAAACTAAAACACATTTCTTAGTTTCTTACTCCTTTGTCAATAACATTTACTTAGGATTTCATCAAATCCTTTTAAGCTTGGAAACTAAAGTTGGTGCAACCCTTCAACACTTTAACTTAGTTTATCATCCAAACATGTGTACAAGTCATCAATTGTACTTTAAGGCTTTCACAAGCCCATCTTATGAATTAACTTATTATTGACTTATCATGCACCTAGCATATGTTACATCACAAAGAAAAAGGCGTCTGTTGGCATACATAATCGTTCTAATGGCGGAAACATTAGTAATCGATTTCATGTAATCAACAACTTAATGGGTTCAGTGAACGACTATGATTTCATCATAGTAATTCCACTTTCATCATCATGAATAAGCCATTCAACTTTGTTGATGTTAAACAGATACGATAGAACTTATCTTCATAAGACTCTCAATTCTATGCCAATTTATTCTCACATAGATTCAAAATCTAGAGTACTTTGCATCCCTTTCCATGTCTCCCAATTACTCTTACCAGAAGAGAGCATTGGTATATTATTCTCAATAAGTAATATGTTATCTACATATAAGACATGGAGAAACAATTATAGCTCCCACTTAACTTCATGTATATCATGATTCTACAATCATGTGAATGAAACAATTCACTATAATCACATGAACGAAAAGTATAATCCTTTAATGCTAGCTTAAGACCATCTTGTGATCACTTAAGATAGCTACGCATAATATGTTAGGATTCTTAGATCTTCATCTAAGGTTTTGTGTTTTTAAAACACTTCCTTCTCTAAAATTCCCATTTTAGAAAAGCGAAATTTTATTTGCCATTCTTCATTTAATGAAATGTGGCAATTCCTAACACAATTTGTCTTGATCAACATCTTTATGTAAATCTTATGCATTTGTGTACTCTAAAGCTCTATTTACCTTTAAGGAGACCCGCGCCTTCAAGTAAATCTACTCTTGAGTAACAATTTTCGGATTGTAATGCTTCGGCTCGTATGTAATATGGTCATAATCCTATTACTTTCACAAAGTAATATTTTTAAACAATAAGACATGTGCGATAAACTCCCACTGAACTATACTTCTAATCTATCTTCATAGACTATAGTTCATGTACACTCCAACTCTATAACTCTATTACTTTCACAAAGTAACATTTCAACTATAAGAGATGTTTGTGATGATACAATCTTCTCCCACTCTATCTCTCAGAGATATTTCTAATTTCTTGAGAGATAGCTTTGTGAGACACAAACATATATTTAACGGAGTATTAGGAGTTTTCAAAGACTATATATTAACTTTCAAAAGGCCATCCTAACATGGCAAAATTGATAATATGACAAATCGATCCATGTAATCTGGTTTAATAGATTCTCTATTCTAGGTATCTCACGGTTGACCATCCAATTAGAATAATATGTCCATTTGGTATTGAGAATTCCCTACTCGATGAATTCAAAAACTCATTACAACTCTTAGAGTTGATCTTATATAAACAAGTTGTTACTTTAAGTAACAAGGACATAAGGAGAATCCGATTCATAGCTTATGGACATATAATGATCCCATCATCATAATCGTCTACTTGATCAATTTGAGTTGTTTATCTAATGTTTCTCTACGCAAGTAATTTAATGATGATGATTTTAGAACAATTTAACATAATAAAGCAAGTGATTTGGGTTGAAAACCAAATCACCAATATCCAAAATACAACCCGTGTTTAAAGGATACAAACCAATTTCCAAGTCACACAAGGAAATCAAAATAGTTCTAAAAACATGAAATTCATCATAAAATTAAAGACAAAGCAAATTAAAAGCCAAGCTTCCATTGATCCATCACCATGGTCTCTGCTACTCTAGCTTCCCTCGTGATCCTCTAGACTTGCTTCTCCTTGCCTTTGTCCTTGCTAGGAGGGGGCCCCATTTACAATAAAAAGGGTAATCATCACAACTTGTATCACATACTAATTGAGATTGAAACATAAAAGATAGGGATAGTCATATATACCTACTGGAGTAACCTTTCCAGCTTTGATGTCGCCAAGATACTTGGAATGTTTCTCTTCCAATGCCCAACACCACAACAATAGTGGCACTTGTCCCCGGATGGGGCACTGTACTTGGGCTTGGAGGAGCTTGCTTCATAAGTCTTAGCTTTGTTCCTGTTGGGAGTTCGCTTCTTTCCCTTTTTCCCACTTTTCTTGAAGGTTCCTTTGCTCTTTTGATTGATATTGAGCACATCTTTGGTGGTGCTAACACTTAGCCCCATATCCCTTTCGGCTTGCACAAGCATTTTGTGCAACTCATCAAGGGAAACCTTCTTATCTTGCATATTAAAATTCACCCGGAATTGAACATATGCTTTGATTTTGCTTAGGGAATGAAGAATTCGATCAATCACGAGTTCATCGGGAATTTCCACCTTATGCGATTTCAAGGTCTCAACATGCTCTATCAACTTGAGCACATGTGGGCTCACCTTTTGGCCCTCTTTGATGTTTAGATCAAAGAATGCGGAAGCCGCTTCATATTGAATGACCCTAGGAGCTCGTGAAAACATGTTCACAAGCTTCAT